>NW_025270508.1:0-1406 GCF_018294505.1 Triticum aestivum | reverse complement strand
TCTTACTAAATCTAACATTAGGATCTCGTTATCATTTTCACCCGGAGAGCCCCTTATTATTGATGATCGTCTGCTGCACGTGAAGACCCTGAAGATACTTTCCGCTGTTAGGCCGAGAACTTGTGTTCATCGCGTTTGCAATTCCCCTTCCACCGTCAACCCTTATGGGTAACTACTTACAGTTGTTATTCTTATATCATCCCCAGTTGGTCTTGTTATTACAAGATACCCTGAAAAACTCGTCGTGGTTTCGATAATCCCTTGAGCTTACTGCCTTGCTGTTCTTGTCACTTGAATACCCCTACGGTTAATTCTCGCATTTATAGAATATCCGCTCATCCCCCAGTTGTTTATGCGTTACACAAAAGTCTTCGAAATACCACCCGATATTCCAAAAATCCTCAGCAACCTATTGCTCTGGAAATTCTTGTTTGCTTTCATTATGATTAATCCCATAAGTATAGAAATCTTATTGACATTCCTTATCATTATCATTTTGAGTCTGTTGACTCAATATGTTTGCGAATACCCGCAATCATCTTTGATCCTTATAGATTACCTATCTCACTGAGCTGCCATTCTTTTAACTGGAATTGGTTCTCAACAAATCCAATTGTCATTGATTGTACCCCTAAGTCTATTCAGCTTATCCATTCTTGATCAGAGCATTTTCTCCTGATCCCTTGATTTGAAAATCATAATTACTTTGCTAATTAAGCATGGAACTATTCAGCTGTTCTATAAATCGATGCATTTGCAATCTTTCTTCCTCTGATTGGGTATCGATACTCATATCAGCCCCATTGTGGATCGCCATATCCACTGTTGGATTATTATCCGACAGTGTCCTTCATAATTAGTCGCTTTGTGAGTTCTTTCTCCGATACATAATGCCTTTGGTAAATTGTATCCTTTCCTTTTGTCAACCATGCTCTGCTTTCGAGTTGGTGATATTTACCCTTGAAGCTTATCTTATATGATCGTAAGAAGCCCTGATGGGATTGAACCAACGCCTTACCTCACCGGTGTGAACCCGAAAGATTTCACGAGTCATACTTATCTGGTATTGCACCAGGTAAAACTTTCAACAACTATTGTCATCTTTGAAATACGAGAGGTGAATGAAAGGTTATGCATTGGAGAAGTGGGAGTCGACCTTGAACTTTGTGTTCATGCCCATGGACACGATGTAGATCTTGTTATTAAAGCTTCTCTTAAATTAATTACTCCTTTGGTATAAGTTCATCTTATATCTGGGATCTGGCCTTTTGCAATCGTGGTTCCGACCATGTTCTCTTTTAAATACCATTTCTCGTGCAAGTTTTAGCACTTGTCTTCTGTAGAGCAATAACCCCAGTCAACTTCTACTTTGATCTGTCATCGAGTATTACCCCCTGGTATCTCGA
>NW_025270507.1:0-1406 GCF_018294505.1 Triticum aestivum | reverse complement strand
TCGGCCCGAGTTGGATGATATCCTCCACTATATGGACCAGCAGATGCACCATAACGTCGAAGAATGCGGGCGGGAAGTACATCTCAAGCTCGCATAGTATCACCACGATCTCTTCCTGTAGCCTTCTGAGTTGCCTCACGCCAATCGACTTCCGAGAGATGACGTCGAAGAAGTTGCATAGGCCAAATAGCATTTCACGGACGTGCGCGTCCATGATCCCACGGATTGCAACTGGAAGTATCTGCGTCATCAGCACGTGACAGTCGTGAGACTTCATCCCGCTGAACTTCTGCTTCGCTGGGTCTAGGTATCTGCTTATCTTCCCTGCGTAACCGTAAGGAAGTTTTACTCCTAGGAGGCAGGTGAAAAACTGCTCGATCTCCTCCTGACTTAGAGTGAAGCACGCGGGAGGGTAGTCATTTCCGGTCTTCTTGGCCTTTTTGCCTTTGCGACGACTTTCTGTGTCCTGCTTCGCCTCATCATCATCATCATCATCATCATCATCATATATAGCGTGAAGCTCCTGCCTGATGCCCATTGATTTCAAGTCTGCCCTTGCTTTCGGCCCATCTTTGGTCCTCTCTTGCATGTTGAGCAGGGTACCAAGCAGACTCTCGCACACGTTCTTCGTGATATGCATGACATCAAGGCTGTGAGGCACACGGTGGATCTTCCAGTACGGCAAGTCCCAGAAAACAGACCTCGTTTTCCATACCTTCAGCAGCGGCTCTGGCGCCTTTCGCTTCTTTCCCGGCTCTGGCACCTTTTGCTTCTTTCCCGGCAGTGGGCAGTCTTTCCAATTTTTCAACAGCTTGTCTACTTCCTCGCCGCTCCTCGTACACGGGCGTTTTCGGGGTTCGGTTTCACCATCGAACAGATCCTTGCGTTTCCTCCACGGGTCATCGTCGCGAAGCCACCTTCGATGTCCCATGAACACGGTTTTCAAAGACCCGGGATCTCTATCTAGCTGGCGATACGTTGTGTCATCCATGCACCTTACGCATCCAGAAAATCCGTGGACTACCTGCCCCGCAAGATATCCGTAACCGAGATAGTCGTGCACCGTCGTGAGCAGTGCGGCTCTCATAGGGAAATATTCTTTCTCTGTGGCGTCCCACGTATTGGCTGGCGTTTTCCACAGCGTGTCAAGCTCCTCTTTCAGCAGCCCCAGATACAGATTGATGTCGTTCCCTGGTTGTTTCGGCCCTTCAATTAGCATACTCATGTGAATGTACTTCCTCTTCATGCACAACCAGGGGGGAAGGTTGTACATCCACACAAACACAGGCCAGGTGCTATGTGTGCTTCTCTGGCTGCCAAACGGATTGACTCCATCGGTGCTCGCGCCCAGCACGATGTTCCTTGGATCGTTCCCAAATTCTGGGTATTCGAAGTTCAATGCTTGC
>NW_025270506.1:0-1406 GCF_018294505.1 Triticum aestivum | reverse complement strand
TCTCTCTCTCTCCCTCTTCCACTCGCCACCGCCGCTCTCTCTATTACTCGCCGCCGCCGCTGCTCTTTCTTCTACTCGCACCATGAAACGGCAGCCACTATTGCTCATGAACGGTAGCATTCAACGCGGATGATTACTCCACCCTCCATTACCCTGCCACTCAATCTTCTGCTCGCTGCTGCCTTTGTCTTTAAAAAGACGTCCTGGAGCACGCACAATTCTTCGTGTCCTTGGCTTCAGCCCTCCACTCTGGTATGTCGATGCCCCCTATTTTCAGCCACTCCCAGTTTTTCCTATCCACGAGCTTATGCTTTTTGAATCTGTTAGCTTGCGCTCCAGATTGATAGCTGCTTGGTTCATCGAAGAAAAAGAATCACACAACCTCTGTTTGTCCCATATTATTTTCTGATATGAATGTGTTCCGTTCACGATTGATTGTATTCGTTTCTAATAGGAATAATCTGTCAATGCTAGAGTTCAACCTCTCAAATTTCACATATGCAGTTTTTTGAAGATGAATCAGTACCTTTTTCTCCAGATTAACTGACCGGAAAGAGGCAACGGGTAAGACTACTTTTTTTGCATGCTATTAAAGAGTATCTTGGAATTCGACATGGACTTTCCACAAGTTGTGGCAACTTAGATTGCAAACCACCTCTATTGTATAGCAAACTGACCCCACCCCCGAGCATGCTATTGAACAACATACACCGTAGAAGTTGAATCCCCCCCCTGCAAGTTTTTCAAGAGACTTTGTCATTCGATGATAGAAATACAACTGAACATTATCACCTTCCGGGTAAAAATGATTATGCCCTTCAAGTTTTATTTCACTAGGTTAATGTTTCATGTAATCCATCACTTGGGGTTTCTATCTTTGGATCTGTCGGTATGCTATCATATCATGACAAGAGGTTATGTAATTATGCCCTTCAAGTGTTACTTCACGAGGTTAATGTTTCATGTAATCCACCACTTGGGGTTTATATCTATGACTTTGTCAGTATTCTACCATATTATGACAAGAGGTTATACAACCCTCAAAACTAAGTACTCATGGATTATGTAGATATGTATCTGCTATATATCATGCTTAATTTTTTTCTTCCGTTTTCTGATCCAGAAAAATAAAGCGATTTCGCCTGCTCCCTCATTGTTCTCTTGCTGCTCTCATTCGCCTCATAGATTTATAGCTCTATTGCTAATTGTATAGGTATGCAAGCTCCCCTCTCTTATTATTTTGCATATGCACCTTCTTACATATCATGCAGGACATCATCAAGCATGCATGCAAGCAGCAACAAACTATACTTCTATTTAAATTTGTTATATTGTGGCTTAAATTGTAACCCGTTCATACTCTTATTAGTACTACTTCAGGTTGATCATATGCATGTATGGATTGA
>NW_025270505.1:0-1406 GCF_018294505.1 Triticum aestivum | reverse complement strand
CTTGCGTAGGCGGCCTCTCACAAATTTGGAAGTGTTGAGGCGGTTGCAAACGCCCAGCACGCGTCTCCGGGGTGTGCCCCCCCCCTCACGGACGCCGCCGCCGCCGGCACCTGGAGGGGGGAAACGGACGCGTCGGGTCTACACGGAGTGGATGTAGCTGTGGGTTTGGCCCGGATGTTGCTCCAAAGTGTTCCTCTGGGCCGACCTAACACAACCGGGTGGAGAGGTCCACTGGTCAAAGCCCGTCCGTGCAAAGTCAAAGGGCTAGATCCCGTGGTCAAACGCTACAGGGTTAGCCGGGATGGGGGCCCTGGGGGGTAGCAATGCCACCGGAGCGTCGTACCGGGCCCTCATACATGCGGGGTGGTGTTGTGGCATGTCCGAAGAGGCGGCACGCGTCTCCGGGTTGTGGCCCCCCTCACGGACGGCAATGAAACGGTAGTAGACGTTCTGCGGTAATGATGCAGCGTGAATATTATTAAATACTTGGAGCGCGATAAAATCATGAGTTTTTTACACAACATGGGCACATGTGCTATAGGACTGATGGTAATGTTTCAGAATTTTTTGTGATGGAGAAGTATCTGAACACTTCCCTCTACGCGGATTGCTCTTCGCACGTCTACGACTGTGGCCGGCGGCCTCCGGGGGCTAGCATACCGTCAAATCTTGCGTAGGCGGCCTTTCACAAATTTGGAAGTGTTGAGGCGGTTGCAAACGCCCAGCACGCGTCTCCGGGGTGTGCCCCCCCCCCTCACGGACGCCGCCGCCGCCGGCACCTGGAGGGGGGAAACGGACGCGTCGGGTCTACACGAAGTGGATGTAGCTGTGGGTTTGGCCTGGATGTTGCTCCAAAGTGTTCCTCTGGGCCGACCTAACACAACCGGGTGGAGAGGTCCACTGGTCAAAGCCCGTCCGTGCAAAGTCAAAGGGCTAGATCTCGTGGTCAAACGCTACAGGGTTAGCCGAGACGGGGGCCCTGGGGGGTAGCAATGCCACCGGAGCATCGTACCGGGCCCTCATACATGCGGGGTGGTGTTGTGGCATGTCCGAAGAGGCGGCACGCGTCTCCGGGTTGTGGCCCCCCTCACGGACGGCAATGAAACGGTAGTAGACGTTCTGCGGTAACGATGCAGCGTGAATATTATTAAATACTTGGAGCGCGATAAAATCATGAGTTTTTTACACAACGTGGGCACATGTGCTATAGGACTGATGGTAATTTTTCATAATTTTTTGTGATGGAGAAGTATCTGAACACTTCCCTCTACGCGGATTGCTCTTCGCACGTCTACGACTGTGGCCGGCGGCCTCCGGGGGCTAGCATACCGTCAAATCTTGCGTAGGCGGCCTCTCACAAATTTGGAAGTGTTGAGGCGGTTGCAAACGCCCAGCACGCGTCTCCG
>NW_025270504.1:0-1406 GCF_018294505.1 Triticum aestivum | reverse complement strand
TCGGAGCGGGACGCGGCGAAGCCGATCGTGGTGGCGAAGCCGGCGAACCACTGGAACCATGCTCTTGGGGCCTGCTTGAGCCCATATAAGGACTTCGAGAGGCGACAAACATGATCGCGGCGTGCCGAGTCGACGAAGCCAGCAGGCTGGTAGCAATGGACCTGTTCAGCGAGGATGCCGTGGAGGAAGGCATTTTTCACGTCGAGCTGGTGCACCGGCCAGCCCCGCGAACAAGCCAGAGTGAGAACTGTGCGGATCGTCGCCGGCTTGACGACCGGGGAGAAAGTTTCGCCGAAGTCGATCCCAGGCCGTTGAGCAAACCCGCGGACAACCCATCTCGCCTTGTAATGCTCCAGGGACCCATCCGAGTTCATCTTGTGCCGAAACACCCATTTGCCGGTCACAACAGTTGTGTTGGGAGGGCGAGGGACGAGCGTCCAAGTGGCGTTGGAGATGAGGGCGTCGAACTCGGACTGCATAGCGGCGCGCCAGTTGGGATCACGGAGGGCGTCGCGTACAGAGGAGGGCAGGGGGGAGATGGGTGTGGCGGCGAGGAGGGAGTCGGCGTAGCGAGGGTTAGGTTGGAAGATGCCGTGACGAGCTCGCGTGATCATCGGATGACGGGGAGGGGCGACAGGCAAGGAAGACGAGCCGGCGGCTGGGCCGGTGTGTGGGGAAGGAGGCCCAGGGATCGGTTGATCCGAGCCGTGAGGTGTAGTGGGCTGGCCCAAAGCGGGCGAGTCGGGAGGCGGGGTGGGCGCACCCGCGAAGGGAGGGGGAGACGTGGCGTGCGGCGATATGGGAGAAGGGCATGTAGGCCATGCAGGGGGAGGGTCGTGATCGACGTGATCCGAGGCTGGGGGATCGGAGATTAGATCCAGCTGGTCGTCAGGGGAATTAGGTAGAGTTTTGAACGGAAAAACAGACTCTACAAATGTCACATGACGGGAAAAAAGGATGCGCCTGGTGGTTGGATCGTAACAACGATACCCCTTTCGCTCGTCGGGATAACCCAAGAAAACGCATGCCACGGAGCGAGCTGCCAGCTTATGTGGCGAGATAGCTATGATATTGGGGTAACATAAACACCCGAACACATGGAGATGACGGAAGTCTGGGACGTGGCCGTGAAGGAGCTCGTACGGGGTGGTGAGGAGCCGAGGTTTGCACGGGCGCCGGTTAAGGAGGTATGTAGATGTGGAGAGGGCTTCGGCCCACCAGCGTGGTGGCATGGAGGCATGGAGAAGAAGGGTGCGGACTCCGTCATTAAGTGTACGAAGAATGCGCTCGGCCTTGCCATTTTGTTGGGACGTGTAGGGGCAAGAGAGACGAAAGCGGGTGCCATGTGACTCGAGAAGAGAGCGATTCGCAATGTTGTCGAACTCACGTCCATTATCCGTTTGGAA
>NW_025270503.1:0-1406 GCF_018294505.1 Triticum aestivum | reverse complement strand
CCTTGAATTGTCAGTTTGGCGTAAAGAAGTTTCACCACATGTCTTACTAGTACTGGGCTGCCGAAGGCTGACCCCTCGGGTGGAGCATATAAGTCACACTCCTGGCCTATTCATGAGTTTACTAGAGATCACCCCAATCTCATAGACTGTGACTAGCAGTCGGGCTCACATAGGTGTGTTCCTCCAAAGATCGCTCTGTAGGATAGCATCTTGCTTATACATATAAGCCTTGGAACACATTAAGACAATAGTCATCCTTCCGTATAGTTTCCGAGAGTATTGCATCTCCAACGGAGTGGGTTAGTAAAGTTACTCTCCTCAGTTCACCACTGGCTTGTTTCCCCAGGTCCTACTTCACGGGATCTCCGATCACATAGGTTGGGTTACCACCATGGTAACTCATGTGGGTCTCATACCCATCTCCCTCGATGCACTATCTATCACTACACGTGATAGCCCTTTCGTAAAGGGATCTGCCAGATTCTTAGCCGTATGGACATAGTCCAACGCTATCACTCCGGAGTCTCTTAATTTTCTGACAGCTTTTAATCTCATTCTTATGTGTTTGGTGGATTTCATGTTGTCCTTTGAACTCTTCACCTTGGTGATGACAGTCTGATTGTCACAGTTCATAAGGATAGCCGGAACCGGTTTATCAACCAATGGCAAGTCCATCAAAAGATCTCGAAGCCATATCGCTTCAACACCAGATGTGTCTAATGCCGTTAATTCTGCTTCCATTGTCGATCTCGTTAAGATTGTTTGCTTGCAAGACTTCCAGGAAACAGCGCCACCTCCAAGAGTAAACATATACCCAGTTGTGGCCTTCATCTCATCAGCATCAGAGATCCAATTCGCATCACTATACCCTTCAAGTACCGACGGGTATCCGGTATAGTGAAGTCCATAGTTCATAGTACCTTTCTCTCAACAGCATGCCAATGTACATCACCCGGTTTGGAAACAAACCGGCTCAGTTTGCTCACAGCAAACGCGATGTCAGGCCTCGTTGCGCTCGCTAGGTACATCAGTGAACCAATGATTTGAGAGTATCTCAATTGATCTTTAGCCATGCCTTTGGACTTTCGAATCAATACGCTAGGATCATATGGTGTTTGAGATGGTGTGCAGTCCGAATATCCAAAACGACTCAACACCTTCTCAACGTAATGGGATTGCAGAAGTGTGATCCCACCCTCATTATCTCTCAGTAGCTTGATGTTCAAGATAACATCAGCCACACCAAGGTCTTTCATCTCAAAGTTCTGAGATAGAAACGATTTGACCTCCTCAATGACTTTGAGGTTTGTTCCGAATATCAGTATGTCATCAACATACAAGCACAGTATAACTCCTTCGCCCCCACCATGGCGATAGTATACACATTTGTCAGCCTCATTAACAAC
>NW_025270502.1:0-1406 GCF_018294505.1 Triticum aestivum | reverse complement strand
GGGTCAGAATTTCACTTGAGACGTACAGGGGACCGGGACAGCGATGACGTTGCCCCCGGGGGGCAACGGTTTTCCGGAGGCGACATTCGAGGCACACCGTTGCGACTGTTTACCGTCGGTCGGATCGTGTACGTAACGGGGTACTTTCCTGTTTCCCGAGCCACGTTCGGCTGTAGGGTCAGGATTTCTCACGAGACGTACATGGGACCGGGCCAGCACCTTCGTGATGGCATAACGACGGGACATCCGAGGCAACGTTGGGAAAGGATGGGCGTACGAGAAAACGGGTGTTTTTCCTAAGAAAAACCAACCGTGTTCCGTACGCCCACCAGGAAGGACCCCTCCTCCCTACTATACCCGAGGGTTTTAGCCCCCATTGGGACCCCTGCCCTTCAGTTTGTGAAGGAGGGGTACACTGTTTTGAAACGCCGCCGTTGCAGCGTTTTTCTGCCATGAGACATGTTTTCGCTGCCATGGCACCGTTTCTTGACCATCATTAGCTAGTTTTGACCCGGTTTCCATGGCGTATGGGCCTTTTTTTCTCCCGGACCTCTCGTACCCGTTCACGTGTCCGTGTACGTGCGTGTCCACGTACCGCCCGTTCACGGGTCCGTGTACGTGTAACGGTCCGTGCACGTGCAGCCCGTTCACGGGTCTGTGTACGTGTGTGTGCGTCGTACGTGTTTTTGCCCAGTTTTCCATGGCGTGCGTCCGGTTCCGTCCACGACGGGCGTCGCCCACTTTTTTCCCGTGTCCACGTACCGCCCGTTCACGGGTCCGTGTACGTGTGTGTGCCTCGTACGTGGTTTTGCCCAGTTTTCCATGGCGCGCGTCCGGTTCCGTCCACGACGGGCGTCGGCCACTTTTTTCCCGTGTCCACGTACAGCCCGTTCACGGGTCCGTGTATGTGTGTGCCTCGTACGTGGTTTTGCCCAGGTTTCCATGTGCGCACGTCACGTTCCGTCCACGACGGGGGTCGGCCCCTTTTTCCCCGTGTCCACGTACAGCCCGTTCACGGGTCCGTGTACGTGTGTGTGCCTCGTACGTGGTTTTGCCCAGTTTTCCATGGCGCGCGTCCGGTTCCGTCCACGACGGGCGTCGGCCACTTTTTTCCCGTGTCCACGTACAGCCCGTTCACGGGTCCGTGTAACGGTCCGTGTACGTGCGTGTGCGTCGTACGTGGTTTTGCCCAGTTTTCCATGACGCGCGTCCGGTTCCGTCCACGACGGGCGTCGGCCACTTTTTTCCCGTGTCCACGTACCGCCCGTTCACGGGTCCGTGTACGTCTGTGTGCCTCGTACGTGTTTTTGCCCAGTTTTCCATGGCGCGCGTCCGGTTCCGTCCACGACGGGCGTCGGCCATTTTTTCCTCGTGTCCACGTACAGCCCGTTCACGGGTCCGTGTAC
>NW_025270501.1:0-1406 GCF_018294505.1 Triticum aestivum | reverse complement strand
TGTATCACAAATCCGTCAAGCAAATCTCAAATTCTTACCAGTTCTTACCCAGCAGCAGGCGGTGATCGGCAACCGTTGTAGTCAAAAACTCTCAAAGCGTGGATAGAGCGATTACCAGGGAGAGTCAAACACACGACGTAGATGTATGTGGAGCTGGGAAGGCTTATAGTATGGTAGCAAAAAGGGTCAGCAATAATCAATTCAGAGATGCAAAGTTGAATAAACGCTCAACGACGGTACTGTGCTGGTCCTAGGCTAGACTGTGCTAGAGACGCGAGCCTAGAACACCAACAAAATCACGGCGCGGCACGTAAACAAGGGAAAAGCACACTCTGAAAAAAAAATTCGCTCTTTTTTTTGCGCTCCTTTTTTTTTGCGAAAAATCACTATAATGGCGAGTGTCTCAAAACTCTTCCTAGGTCAAACTGACAGGATGGGCACGGAATTTTTTCTTTCGACCAAAATTTTTTTTTTCGACTGCCCGGACCCAAAAACTGGAAACGGGTCAAAAAAAACTTCCTATAATGGCACCTGTCTCAAAACACTCAGAAACACCTAAAAATAGGATAGCCAGAATTTTTTTCGAAAAATGCGTTTTCGAAAAATTTTGGGCCTAAACGGAGCGTGGTTTCCCGACTCTTTTTTTTTTCCGAAACCTACTCCGGCAAGGAAACACGAATCGGAAACTAGATGGATCTCGAAAACAAACCTAATAAGCAAGGAACTCGGATTGGTGGTGGATATATGGTGGTGGTATAGGCAGCGGTGGTAGTATATGGATATGGATCGGTGGTGGTATATGGACACGGATTGGTGGTGGTATATGGATACGGATTCGGAGCGGTGGTGGTAGATGGCAGGGGCGATGATGATGGTGCGGCGGCGGCGTGACAACTTATGACCAGAACTCGAAACTCTAAAAGACTAGACTCTAAGACCAGCAACTAGACCGACGATGCAACCACAAATTCAACAAAGCAAAACCCTAAAAAGATTATGCAAAGGCTCAGATTGGTTCGGATATGATGAACTAACCCTAATTTTTTTTGTGGCTTTTTTCGTGGACTGTAGGTATGAAGAACAGACTCGATCTAAACTACGAAAAACTGTAAAATCTCACCGAGCAACCTGGAAATCTGATACCACTTGATAGAGGCAAAGGTGTCCCGTCTTTCGATGAGATGGTGGATTTCGCTTTGGTGGAAGTCGACTTTGACGATCCGACTATGAACGTGCGAGGACGTCGCACCTTAGCAATCGCTAAACCAACTCCGAGAGGTTATTGACCACGCCGGAGCACGATCAACCTGACCACGAGGGTCTGTTTCCTGCGAGCAAACGAAGAACAAGCAAGAAACTGAGATTGCAATCTGGATATTGCGAATATAAGATGAAAGCTTTATTGA
>NW_025270500.1:0-1406 GCF_018294505.1 Triticum aestivum | reverse complement strand
GCTGCGGCAACCCCGCCGTGGCCACGGCCACGCCCCGCCCCGGGCAGGCTACGGGCGCCCGTCGCCCGCCTGCCCATTGGACCCGCACCCGTTTGGCCCTGGGCCAATGACATGGGGGCCCCACCCCCCTAAAAAGAACGGTTTTTATTAAAACAAAAATAAAAATAAAATGAAAATGAATTAAAACTAATTAACTAATTAGTTAATTAATTAATTAATTAAGTATTTAATTAATCTAACTAATTCTGTTTAATTAACCCTAACCACTAATTAACCTAATTAACTAAGGTTAATTAACTTTGATTAGGCTAATTAAGTTAATAGAGTATGATGAACGGGACCCACATGTCAGGGTTGACTCAGTCAACCCCTGTTGACTGCTGACGTCAGCATGACATCATGCTGACGTCATTAATACATTTTTTCGAATTAATTAAATAAATAATTAAATTTCAGAAATTAATAAAATCTTTAGAAAATCATATCTTTTAATCCGTAACTCGGATTAAAATGTTTTCAACATGAAAGTTGCTCAGAACGACGAGACGAATTCGGATACGCAGTTCGTTCGTCCGCCACACCCCCCTAACCTATCGAACCCGCAACTTTCCCCCTCCGGCTCCTCTGCCCGAAAACACGAAACACCGGGAATACTTTCCCGGATGTTTTCCCCCCTTCACCGGTATCACCTACTACCGCGTTAGGGCACACCGAACACCGCGTATTGCCTTGTTATATTTTGTGATGCTTTGTTTGCTCTGTATTCATTATTTCTTCCCCCTCTTCTCTCCGGTAGACTACGAGACCGACGCTGATGCCACCGAGTACGACTACGTCACCGATGACCCCTCCTTGTCTGAGCAACCAGGCAAGCCCCCCCCTTGATCACCAGATATCGCCTATTCTCCTCTGTACTGCTTGCATTAGAGTAGTGTAGCATGTTACTGCTTTCGTTAATCCTATTCTGATGCATAGCCTGACATTGTCGCTACATCTGTTGATACCTTACCTGCAATCCTAAATGCTTAGTATAGGATGCTAGTTTATCATCATTGGCCCTACATTCTTGTCAGTCTGCCTTGCTATACTATCGGGCCGTGATCACTTGGGAGGTGATCACGGGTATATGCTATACATACATACATACTATACAGATGGTGACTAAAGTCAGGTCAGCTCATTGAGTACCCGCAAGTGATTCTGACGAGGGGGCTGAAAGGACAGGTGGCTCCATCCCGGTAGAGGTGGGCCTGGGTTCCCGACGGCCCTCGACTGTTACTTTGTGGCGGAGCGACAGGGCAGGTTGAGACCACCTAGGAGACAGGTGGGCCTGGCCCTGTTCGGCATTCGCGGATACTTAACACGCTTAACGAGATCTTGGTATTTGATCGGAGTCTGGCTACGAG
>NW_025270499.1:0-1406 GCF_018294505.1 Triticum aestivum | reverse complement strand
ACGTATGTGTGTTGATTGTAGAGGCATTAATAATATTACTATTCGTTATCGTCATCCTATTCCTAGGCTAGATGATATGCTTGATGAATTGAGTGGCTCTACAATATTCTCCAAAGTTGATTTGCGTAGTGGCTACCATCAAATTCGTATGAAATTGGGAGATGAATGGAAAACAGCATTTAAAACTAAGTTTGGATTATATGAGTGGTTAGTCATGCCTTTTGGGTTAACTAATGCACCTAGTACTTTCATGAGATTAATGAACGAAGTTTTACGTGCTTTCATTGGACGATTTGTGGTAGTTTACTTTGATGACATATTGATTTATAGCAGATCTTTGGAAGAACATTTGGAACATTTACATGCTGTTTTTATTGCTCTACGTGATGCACGTTTGTTTGGTAACCTTGGGAAGTGCACCTTTTGCACCGACCGAGTATCTTTTCTTGGCTATGTTGTTACTCCACAGGGAATTGAAGTTGACAAAGCCAAGATTGAAGCTATTGAGAGTTGGCCGCAGCCCAAAACGGTCACACAAGTGAGGAGTTTTCTTGGCCTCGCTGGATTCTATAGGCGTTTTGTGAGAGATTTCAGCACCATTGCTGCACCTCTCAACGAGCTTACAAAGAAGGATGTGCCTTTTGTTTGGGGTACCGCACAGGAAGAAGCCTTCACAGTATTGAAAGATAAGTTGACACATGCTCCTTTACTCCAACTTCCTGAATTTAATAAGACTTTTGAGCTTGAATGTGATGCTAGTGGAATTGGATTAGGAGGTGTGTTATTACAAGATGGCAAACCTGTTGCATACTTTTCTGAAAAATTGAGTGGGCCTAGTCTGAATTATTCTACTTATGATAAAGAATTATATGCTCTTGTTCGGACTTTAGAAACATGGCAACATTATTTATGGCCCAAAGAATTTGTTTATACATTCTGATCATGAATCTTTGAAACATATTAAAAGTCAAGCTAAACTGAATCGTAGACATGCTAAATGGGTTGAATTCATTGCGACTTTCCCTTATGTCATTAAACACAAGAAGGGAAAAGAAAATGTTATTGCTGATGCATTGTCTCGTCGCTATACTATGCTTTCACAACTTGACTTCAAAATATTTGGTTTGGAGACCATCAAAGATCAATATGTGCATGATGCTGATTTTAAAGATGTAATGCAGAATTGTAAAGAAGGAAGAATGTGGAACAAGTTCGTCGTTAACGATGGATTTGTGTTTCGTGCTAACAAGCTATGCATTCCAGCTAGCTCCGTTCGTCTTTTGTTGTTGTAGGAGGCGCATGGAGGAGGATTAATGGGACACTTTGGCGTGAAGAAGACGGAGGACGTACTTGCTACACATTTCTTTTGGCCAAAGATGAGACGGGATGTTGAGCGTTTTATTGCT
>NW_025270498.1:0-1406 GCF_018294505.1 Triticum aestivum | reverse complement strand
CCATGGAAATCGCTTTGGGGCCCCAAAACGGTGAGTAATAGTCCACGAAACGGGTCAGAATCGACAAAAACCGCGAGTGTTGATAACCAACCCGTAAGCGCACCCAAGGGTTCCTTAATCGTGGAAATCACTCCGGGGCCCCAAAAAAGTGAGTAATAGTCCACGAAACGGGCCATAATCAGCCAAAACTGTGAGTGTTGATGACCGACACGTAAACGCACGCCGGGGTTCGTTAATCGTGGAAATCACTCCGGGACCCCAAAACAGTGAGTAATAGTATACAAAAAAGGCAAGAATCGGACAAAAGTGTAAGTGTTGATGACCGAAACATAAACGCACCCCGCGGTTCGTTAATCGTTGAAATCACTTCGATACCCCAAAACAGTGCGTAATACTCCACGAAACGGGCCAGAATCGGCCAAAACTGCGAGTGTTGATGAGCGACACATAAATGCACCCTGGTGTTCGTCAATCATGGAAATCACGCCGAGACCCAAAAACAGAGTAATAGCCCAAGAAACGGGCCAGAATCGGCCAAAACTGTGAGTGTGGATGACCGACACGTAAATGCACCTCGTTGTTCGTTAATCGTGGAAATCACTCCGGGCGCCCAAAAAAGTGAGTAATAGTCCATGATACGGGCCAGAATCAGCCAAAACTATGAGTATTGATGACCGACACGTAAGCGCGCCTTGGGATTCAACAACTATGGAAATCACTTCGGGACCTAAAAACAGTGAGTAATAGTCCACAAAACACGTTAGAATTGGCCAAAATTGTGAGTGTTGCTGACCGACACGTAAACACAACCCGGGGTCATTTCGGGACCACCATAACTAAGTAATAGTCCAAGAAACGGGCCAGAATCGGCCGAAACTGCGATTGTTGATGACCTACACTTAAGCGCACCTTGGGGTTCAACAACCATGGAAATTGCTTTGGGGCCCCAAAACGGTGAGTAACAGTCCACGAAACGGGTCAGAATCGACAAAAACAGCGAGTGTTGATAACCAACCCGTAAGCGCACCCAGGGGTTCGTTAATCATGCAAATCACTCTGGGGACCCAAAAAAGTGAGTAATAGTCCACGAAACGGGCCAGAATCGGCCAAAACTGTGAGTGTTGATGACCGACACGTAAACGCACGCCGGGGTTCGTTAATCGTGGAAATCACTCCGGGACCCCAAAATAGTGAGTAATAGTATACAAAAAAGGCAAGAATCGGACAAAAGTGTAAGTGTTGATGACCGAAACGTAAACGCACCCCGCGGTTCGTTAATCGTATCACTTCGATACCCCAAAACAGTGCGTAATACTCCATGAAACGGGCCAGAATCGGCCAAAACTGCGAGTGTTGATGAGCGACACATAAATGCACCCCGGTGTTCGTCAATCATGGAAATCACG
>NW_025270497.1:0-1407 GCF_018294505.1 Triticum aestivum | reverse complement strand
CGGTGAACATCTCCATGTTGATCGTATCTTCTATACGACTCATGCTCGACCTTTCGGTCCTCCGTGTTCCGAGGCCATGTCTGTACATGCTAGGCTCGTCAAGTCAACCTAAGTGTATTGCGTGTGTTCCGAGGCCATGTCTGTACATGCTAGGCTCGTCAACACCCGTTGTATGCGAACGTAAGAATCTATCACACCCGATCATCACGTGGTGCTTCGAAACGACGAACCTTCGCAACGGTGCACAGTTAGGGTGAACACTTTCTTGAAATTATTATAAGGGATCATCCTACTTGCTACCGTCGTTCTAAGCAAATAAGATGCAAAAACATGATAAACATCACATGCAATCAAATAGTGACATGATATGGCCAATATCATCATGCTCCTTTGATCTCCATCTTCGGGGCACCATGATCATCTTCGTCACCGGCATGACACCATGATCTCCATCATCATGATCTCCATCATTGTGTCTTCATGAAGTTGTCACGCCAACGATTACTTCTACTTCCATGGCTAACCGTTTAGCAACAAAGTAAAGTAAATTACATGGCGTTATTCAATGACACGCAGGTCATGCAAAATAATAAAGACAACTCCTATGGCTCCTGCCGGTTGTCATACTCATCGACATGCAAGTCGTGATTCCTATTACAAGAATATGATCAATCTCATACATCACATATATCATTCATCACATCTTCTGGCCATATCATATCACATATATCACTTGCTGCAAAAACAAGTTAGACGTCCTCTAATTGTTGTTGCAAGTTTTTACGTGGTTTGTAGGTTTCTAGCAAGAACGATTTCTTACCTACGTATGACCACAACTTGATTTGCCAATTTCTATTTACCCTTCATAAGGACCCTTTTCATCGAATCCGTTCCGACTAAAGTAGGAGAGACAGACACCCGCTAGCCACCTTATGCAGCTAGTGCATGTCAGTCGGTGGAACCTGTCTCACGTAAGCGTACGTGTAAGGTCGGTCCGGGCCGCTTCATCCTACAATGCCGCCGAAACAAGAAACGACTAGTAGCGGCAAGAAGAATTGGCAACATCAACGCCCACAACTTCTTTGTGTTCTACTCGTGCATAGTAACTACGCATAGGCCTGGCTCATGATGCCACTGTTGGGAATCGTAGCATAATTTAAAATTTTCCTACGCTCACCAAGATGCATCTATGGAGTCTACTAGCAACGAGGGGAAAGGAGTGGATCTACATACCCTTGTAGATCGCGAGCGGAAGCGTTCCAATGAACGTGGATGACGGAGTCGTACTCGCCGTGATCCAAATCACCGATGACCGAGTGCCGAACGGACGGCACCTCCGCGTTCAACACACGTACGGTGCAGCGACGTCTCCTCCTTCTTGATCCAGCAAGGGGGAAGGAGAGGTTG
>NW_025270496.1:0-1407 GCF_018294505.1 Triticum aestivum | reverse complement strand
TGTTGATGCCGATCCATGATAGCATGCCAAGTTTCATGAATTTCAGACGAGTTTTGGATTTACTAGAATTTAAAAACCAGTTATCTCAATGTTTGCGGCCGAGTGACGGTGGTAGTGTTTTTGACATTCATTCCCATTTCTTGCATGGGACCTAAGCATGCAAACAAGGACACATATTTGATTTTTCAACCAATTTATATGCACCGGAGCATGTGCATGTAGTTCAAATTTGAATTATGCACATAAAATGCCTAGAAAACCAAGTTAATGTATAAAAATGTGCGAACGAACCCCGAAAAATTCCAGAATTTAACACAACACTCCTGTTGTTCTATGTTGACACTAGAAATTTTTTGAAAGCAATAAGAGGCAACGGATATCGTTTCGTCCCGAAAGGTGGCACGTTCCCTACCGAAACCATCACGCTTGTTGTGAGAAGCTCTCGTTTGTGAGAAGCTTAGACCCAAACATGCCCCAACTGGGACAAAAATTATACCACGGCATGTTGATGCCGCTCCATGATAGCATCCCAAGTATCCTGAATTTCAGACGAGCTTTGGATTTACGAGAATTAAAAACCAGGTATCTCAATGTTTGCGGCCGAGTGACGGCGGCAGGGTTTTTGACATTCATTCCCATTTCTTGCATGGGACGTAAGCATGCAACCAATGACACATATTTGATTTTTCAACCAATTTATATGCACCGGAGCATGTGCGTGTAGTTCAAATTTGAATTATGCACATATAATGCCTAGAAAACCAAGTTAATGTATAAAAATGTGCGAACGAACCCCGAAAAATTCCAAAATTTAACACAACACTCCTGTTGTCCTATGTTGACAGTAGAAATTTTCGAAAGCAATAAGAGGCAACGGATATCGTTTCGGCCCCAAAGGTGGCACGTTCCCTACCGAAACCATCACGCTTGTTGTGAGAAGCTCTGGTTTGTGAGAAGCTCTGGTTTGTGAGAAGCTTAGACCCAAACATGCCCAAATTGGGACAAAAATTATACCACGGCTTGTTGATGCCGCTCCATGATAGCATGCCAAGTTTCCTGAATTTCAGACTAGTTTTGGATTTACTAGAACTTAAAAACCAGTTATCTCAATGTTTGCGGCCGAGTGACGGTGGTAGGGTTTTTGACATTCATTCCCATTTCTTGCATGGGACCTAAGCATGCAAACAAGGACACATATTTGATTTTTCAACCAATTTATATGCACCGGAGCATGTGCATGTAGTTCAAATTTGAATTATGCACATAAAATGCCTAGAAAACCAAGTTAATGTATAAAAATGTGCGAACGAACCCCGAAAAATTCCAAAATTTAACACAACACTCCTGTTGTTCTATGTTGACACTAGAAATTTTTTGAAAGCAATAAGAGGCAACGGATATCGTTTC
>NW_025270495.1:0-1407 GCF_018294505.1 Triticum aestivum | reverse complement strand
CTCGCGACCACCGGCCACTTCTCCCTCACCGTTGCGTCCACGACGACCGCCATCGCCCGCTGCGTCCACTACGGAGACGAAGACCTGCCGGAACCCCCACCTTCGCCGGATTCGCGTCGCCCTCGTCCGCTTCGGTCATCGACCATCTCCGTCAACTGCGACCGCCCCGCAGCTACTAATCCGTCACCGGGCCCCCATGCGCCCACACGGTGAGCTCCCGCGCCCCGCTCCCCTTTTCCTTCATTGCCGTAGGCCGCGTCCCGCCTCCCCTATCCGGAGCTGCACCGTCGCGCCTGAGCATGCGCTTGGCCCGGCTCTGGCCGTCCTTGGTCGCTCCCACGCGCAACTGGCCCCTCCCCGCGCCCCCATGCATGCTTCTGCTGCCGCCCCTGTTGAACTGTTGCTGCGCGCCCGCCTCGCCGCTGCGTTGGCCGCTGCCGACTGCCGCCCGGCCTTGCAGCCACCGTCTGCTGCGTCGTCCGCCGTGACCCCCGCCATGCCCGCGCGCCTCCGTGTCTGCCCGCCTGCGCGTGGCCTCGCCCCCGTGCGTGCTCCCGCGCGCCCCCTGGTCGCCCTGCCCCTGCGTGCCTGAGCTCCGGCCCTGCACAACGCGCGCCCGCGCCCAGTCGCGTTGTCCCGCCGCCTACTACCTTTACTGCTAATGCCGCTGAAACTCTGCTGTTGTTACTTGCTTCCTACCGCTGCTTCTTGTTACTACTACGGATGCATAGCTGCTGCCGTCGCTGCTATTCCTTAACTTCTGCCGCTGCGTTCGCTGCTCTGCTGCCGCTGCTACAGTAACTGGATGTTACTGTAGCGCTGGCTAGCTTTTGCTATTTCCATCTTCTTAGCTCTCTGGATGGCAACAAAACTATGGTCAAACCAAGTCTAACTTCGTTGAAATTAATTTGTGTTGGGAGTACACATAGCAACCTCCAAATTATTCCATTGGACCAAATTCAAATATGGCATGGATTAAATTCTATAAAAATCGCAAAATGCTTTGTTGGAACAAAAGTAACCCCTAGCTATGTGTGTTGCGTGTGTGTACGCAGCCACGGCTGGCTATGCCACCGGCCGGCCCATGGTTTAATTAGGCTAGGATTAATTAGGGCTAGTTTAGGTAGGATGTAATTTAGTGCTAATTAGTCTATATAAACAATGCCATGTGGCCCCCTAGTTTAAATTAATTTAGCCTAAGTAATCTACACCTATGTCCATGACATGTGGGCCACCACCTCTCCTTTTGACTAGTCACATTGACTTGGTCAATTCGGATTTAAATTAAACACAAAATTCTAGAATATTGATAAAACTTTGAAAAATTATAAAAAATTAACCGTAACTCCGATGGAAAAACTTTGTACATGAAAGTTGCTCAGAACGACGAGACGAATCCAGATACGC
>NW_025270494.1:0-1407 GCF_018294505.1 Triticum aestivum | reverse complement strand
CCCCCCCCCCCAAGTGCCCGTGTCCCGCCTAACCCTGTAGCGTTTGACCACGGGATCTAGCCCTTTGACTTTGCACGGACGGGCTTTGACCAGTGGACCTCCCCACCCGGTTGTGTTAGGTCAGCCCATAGGAACACTCTGGAGCAACATCCGGGCCAGACCCACAGCAAGATCCCCTCCGTGTAGACCCCATGCGTCCGTTTCCCCCCTCCAGGTGCCGGCGGTGGCGCCGTCCGTGAGGGGGGGCACACCCCGGACACGCGTGCCGGGCATTTGCAACCGCCACAACACCTCCAGACTAGTGAGAGGCCGCCTACGCAAGATTTGGCGGCATGCTAGCCCCCGGAGGCCGCCGGCCACAGCCGTAGACGCGCGAAGGGCAATCCGCATAGACGGAATTTTTCGGATACTTCTCCATCACCAAAAATTATGTAAAAATACCATCATTCCTATAGCACATGTGCCCGCGTCGTGCAAAAAAACTCATGATTTTATCGCGCTCCGAGTATTTAGTAATATTGACGCCGCATCGTTACCGCAGAACGTCTACTACCGTGTCATCGCCGTCTGTGAGGGGGGGCCACGCCCCGGAGACGCGTCCCGCCTCTTCGGACATGCCACCACACCACCCCGCATGTATGAGGGCCCGGTGCGACGCTCCGGTGGCATTGCTACCCCCCGCCCCCCAGTGCCCCTGTCCCGCCTAACCCTGTAGCGTTTGACCACGGGATCGAGCCCTTTGACTTTGCACGGACGGGCTTTGACCAGTGGACCTTCCTACCCAGTTGTGGTAGGTCAGCCCAAAGGAACACTTTGGAGCAACATCCGAGCCAGACCCACAGCAAGATCCCCTCCGTGTAGACCCCACGCGTCCGTTTCCCCCCTCCAGGTGCCGGCGGCTGCGCCGTCCGTGAGGGGGGGCACACCCCGGACACGCGTGCCGGGCATTTGCAACCGCCACAACACTTCCAGACTTGTGAGAGGCCGCCTACACATGATTTGGCGGCATGCTAGCCCCCGGAGTCGCCGGCCACAACCGTAGACGCGCGAAGGGCAATCCGCGTAGAGGGAATTTTTCGGATACTTCTCCATCACCAAAAATTATGAAAAAATACCATCGTTCCTATAGCACATGTGCCTGCGTCGTGCAAAAAAACTCATGATTTTATCGCGCTCCGAGTATTTAGTAATATTGACGTCGCATCGTTACCGCAGAACGTCTACTACCGTGTCATCGCCGTCCGTGAGGGGGGGCCACGCCCCGGAGACGCGTCCCGCCTCTTCGGACATGCCACCACACCACCCCACATGTAAGAGGGCCCGGTGCGACGCTCCGGTGGCATTGCTACCCCCCCCCCAGTGCCCCTGTCCCGCCTAACCCTGTAGCGTTTGACCACGGGATCTAGC
>NW_025270493.1:0-1407 GCF_018294505.1 Triticum aestivum | reverse complement strand
TGCACTTGTTGTTTTCCTAACAATACTAAGTTGTCAATCCTATTAACCCTTAGGAGTTGAACTTGAGCATTAAGTACTGTTTGAGTTTGAAACTATTATTCTAAAAAACATTAATTATTTAGTAACACTGATATTTCTTCAATAAGTAGTTTGACCATAGTTTGACCAGATTTGACCATAGTTTGATCATAGTTTGACCAAAATTCTAAAAACTAAAATAATTATTTAGTAACACTAATATTTCTTTGAATAAGTAGTTTGACCATAGTTTAACCAAAATTCAAAAAAACTAAAATAATTATTTATTAATACTAATATTTCTTGAATAAGTAGTTTGACCATACATAGCTTGACCATAGTTTGACCAGATTTAACAAAATTTCAAAAAAACTGAAATTTGACCATATCTTTTTTTCCTTTCAGAATTTGAGGATTCTAAAAAATTTGCAAACAGGCCTATGGCGGTCAAAATCGGATGCGAATTTTCCAGCTGATTTTTTTGATATATTATGCGTTTCTTTTTCGACATCGTATGCAAAAAATATGGCCGTTTTACTTTTTTATAACATTTTTTTGCAAAACATGTCCAAATTTATGATTTTTAATTTGTCTAACTAGTAGATGTAGTAACATAACTACATCTCAAAGGATTTTAATTTCTGAAGTTTTTTTTTGTTTTTTACAAAATTGAAAAGGCATCGAGAACCTTTAGTCCCGGTTTGAGACAGGAACCGGGACTAAAGGGCATCGCACCAACCTTTAGTCCCGGTTTGAGACACGAACTGGGACTAAAGGGCATTGCACCCTTTAGTCCCGGTTCGTGTCTCAAGCCGTGACTAAAGATCCCATATGAACCGGCACTAATGCCTTCCCGACGTCTTAGCCGCTCGAATCGGGACTAATGCTCACATTAGTCCCGGTTCGTGATGCAACCAGGACTAATGTGTATATTGAGTTTGGACGAAAGCCCCTGTTTTGTACTAGTGTGTGTGCTCTGTATGACCGGCGCTAGCTAAATCCAAGTGTGAGCTGGAGTCCCACTTAGTATGTTGCCAGGTTAGCGAGATTTGGGCCTGTGTGTGTTTTATTGCACTTATTGATATGTGTTTCTAATGCACAATGCATCTCCAGCCGTGTTGGTATGGACCATAGCATCGCCGTGAAATTGATGATGATTGTGATGTATAGGCTATCTAAATATCTATCTGGACCATGCATGCATCGCCATGAAAGGGGTCGCGACGTCTGGACCATGCATGCATCGCCATGAAAGGGGTCGCGAGAGTGGCACCTGACACCAACCAACTAAATGCATGCATGGCCACTAATGCATACGAGGAGGAGTGGGAGACGAAGATGTGGTGTTCCCATTTCTAGGATCAACTAGTCTTGTAAACAAAGCATGCA
>NW_025270492.1:0-1407 GCF_018294505.1 Triticum aestivum | reverse complement strand
TTGTCATCGAGTATTACCCCTCAGGTATCTCGAAATTATCACGGAACTGCATAACTTCTTATGAGTTCTTCTTCAAGTATTATTTGACTTTCGTTGCATCATCATTTGACTTGATGTCATCGCCGACCGATTACATCTTCATGAAATCTCTCGACAAATGTGTCGTGGTCATCATCAACATCCTGAGCTCTTCCAAGATATATATCAAATTCTTGATTAGATATACCATCCTCGCCCCTCAATGGTTTGTGTTATCCCCGACCACTTTATTGCCTTCCGTTAAACACAAAATCATTCATGTTTTGTGTTATACCTTGAGATCCTCGCTATCCAGCATTTGATCTTCCTTACCTCGGAAGTATTACCATCTCTTTTTGTCAAGAATGTGGTGAGAATTTCACCACCTCTTAATAATTCTTGATATCATAATACTTCTTGCCATCTTCGTTCATTCCTTGGTCCCCGTATTGTTTTCAACCGGAATACCGACAATGGAGCGATGGCGTGTGAATTCAAAACTTCTAACAACCCTATTGCTTTGAAGTGAATGGGCAATAGTTCATTCTAAGTCCTTCGCTAATTGAATCACCATTCTGACATTGGCCGTGCAACCCAACCCATATTTCGGGCGCACCTTCCAACCAATGTTTAATTGTGTATGTTTTCCTCGAGCATACTTCCTTATATCATTTGATCTGACTAATGTTATCTTCTTGTTCACTTAATGGTGGAAATCCATCTTTTGGGAATCTCGGTGAATTGCCGTTGAGTTCACCAGACACCTCCTTGTCCTCGCCTTGGGTTAATGATGGACTCTTGTTAACGGAAATCACTTCATAGTTCATTTCCCCGAGAATCTTACAACGTCATCTCGTCAATTTGCGTTGCACCTTTTCTTCTCAGGTATCCTAAGTCTGAGGTATCGTGACACCATTCGGATCTGAATCTCGGTCAGATATGATGGTTGGGACAACTTTCCAAGAGTTATGATGTTGATCCTTTGATGACCCGGTAACATGATGTCATGCCTAGCACCCCCCCCCTGGCTGGAGGACCTATCATTATAGATTCCTTTTCAGCAAGGTTATCCGTTCATCCATGAGGAAATTGTAAGACTTAATCTACAAGTTATTCCTGATGGATCCTTCGTGTTTCCAAAGTCTGATCTTCACCTGAAGACCATGTCAATGCTATCTCGAAGCATGTCAATGGTACTCCGATTTTCAACAGGAACATTTGAAGCACGATGCTAAATTTTATTTATCATTTATCCTAACACCGTTGTATGGGTAATGTCATGAAAATTCTCCCCCGTACCTAAAGAGTTTTCTACATTATATCCTGCCACGGATATCATGCTCTGCTTGTCCTTGGGAAGGATATATCCCTGAATTATGTGTTTAAACA
>NW_025270491.1:0-1407 GCF_018294505.1 Triticum aestivum | reverse complement strand
GAGTGAGAGGGTTGCTCTTCACTCGGTAGGGTTTTGATAAACTTAGGCGAGTGCTTGGACTGCAGCTAAGCCCCCGAGTGGAAGGCTGGCTTACCACTCGGTAGGATTTTGATAAACTTAGGCGAGTGCTTGGACTGCAGCTAAGCCCCCGAGTGGAAGGCTGGCTTACCACTCGGTAGGATTTTGATAAACTTAGGCGAGTCCTTGGACTGCAGCTAAGCCTCCGAGTGGAAGGCTGGCTTACCACTCGGTAGGATTTTGATAAACTTAGGCGAAACGGATTCGCAGCTAAGCCTCCGAGTGAGAGTCTGGCTCACCACTCGGTAGGATTTTGATAAACTTAGGCGAAACGGATTCGCAGCTAAGCCTCCGAGTGAGAGTCTGGCTCACCACTCGGTAGGATTTTTATAAACTTAGGCGAAACGGATTCGCGGCTAAGCCACCCACTGAGGGGGGGTTTTATGTGGACAAAAATAAAAAGTGACAGAAATTATGGAGGAACTATGACACTATTATTTTGATGTCCATGAGCTACAGAAGTACTTTATTGCAACTCATCCAAGTGATAAAACTTAAGTGTAAAATGGGCGGAGTAGCTCCGCGTTCCAAGCTCGGGGCTCATCGATATTATGCTCGACGTTGTAAAGACGATACACCCCGTTGTGGAGGACCTTGGTGACGATGAAGGGGCCTTCCCAAGAAGGAGCAAGCTTGTGTGGTTTGTGCTGATCCACTCGGAGAACCAAATCCCCTTCCTGGAAGGCTCGACCTCTCACATTCCTGGCGTGGAAACGGCGCAAATCTTGTTGGTAGATGGTCGAACGGATCAGAGCCATCTCCCTTTCTTCCTCTAAAAGGTCGACTGCGTCCTGCCGCGCTTGTTCAGCTTCTGCTTCGTTGTAGATTTCAACTCGAGGAGCATTGTGGAGAAGATCACTCGGCAAGACCGCTTCAGCTCCGTAGACCAAGAAGAATGGAGTTCTTCCGGTCGACCGATTAGGTGTGGTCCGCAGCCCCCAGAGCACAGAGGGAAGTTCGTCGACCCAAGCTCCAGCCGCGTGTTTGAGATCACGCATCAGTCGAGGCTTCAAACCCTTAAGAATCAGTCCATTAGCTCGCTCTGCTTGTCCATTCGACTGCGGATGGGCGACTGAAGCGTAGTCGACTCGTGTGCCCTGGGAGTTGCAGAAAGTTCTGAATTCTTCTGAGTCAAAGTTCGACCCATTATCCGTGATGATGCTGTGCGGGACTCCATATCTGAATATTAGTTCCCTGATGAAGCTAACAGCAGTACCGGTGTCAAGGCTCTTGATTGGTTTAGCTTCGATCCACTTGGTGAACTTGTCGACTGCCACCAGTACATGCGTGAAGCCGCTTCGTCCTGTTCTCAAAGGACCGACCATGTCC
>NW_025270490.1:0-1407 GCF_018294505.1 Triticum aestivum | reverse complement strand
TTCTCGAAAATGGCACACTTTATACCATGTCATAAAAGCGATGATGTTGTTAATGTTGCTGATTTGTTCTTTCGTGAAATTATTCGCTTGCATGGTGTGCCAAATACTATTGTTTCAGATCGTGATACTAAATTTCTTAGCCACTTTTGGAGATGTTTATGGGCTAAGTTGGGGACTAAACTGCTTTTTAGTACTACTTGTCACCCCCAAACTGATGGACAAACTGAAGTAGTCAATAGAACGTTGTCTACTATGCTTAGGGCTGTTTTGAAGAATAATAAGAAAATGTGGGAGGAATGCTTGCCTCATATTGAATTTGCTTATAATCGTTCATTACATTCTACTACTAAGATGTGCCCTTTTGAAGTTGTGTATGGTTTCCTACCTCGTGCACCTATTGATTTGTTGCCTCTTCCATCTTCGGAGAATTCATTATTGGGGACAGACAGACTGGCAAAACAGCAGTAGCCACAGATACAATTCTCAAGATAGAAAAGAGGGAATAGTGTGCATTTTTCGTTGGGGATTCCCTGGAATAAAACGTTGCGTCTTCCTTCGATTCCTTATGCGGGATATCCAATCAATTAGAATTCAGGTTAAAGAGGGTCTTTACTACGTCTTTTGGGGCTAAAAACACTTTTGCCTATCCGCATGAATTTTTGATGCTAAACAACATGCTGAATTGATTTTAAAAATGCATGAGTTAACTAAGGAAAACATTGAGCGTATGAATGCTAAATATAAACTTGCTGGAGATAAGGGTAGAAAACATGTTGTGTTTGCACCTGGAGATCTTGTTTGGTTACATTTGCGTAAGGATAGATTTCCTGATTTGCGCAAATCAATGTTAATGCCACGTGCTGATGGTCCCTTTAAGGTGTTAGAGAAAATAAATGATAATGCATATAAACTTGAGCTGCCTGCAGATTTTGGGGTTAGTCCCACTTTTAACATTGCCGATTTGAAGCCTTATTTGGGTGAGGAAGATGAACTTCCGTCGAGGACGACTTCATTTCAAGAAGGGGAGGATGATGAGGACATCAATACAATTGTTACACCCACAACCCCTGCTGCTATACATACTGGACCAATTACTAGAGCTCGTGCACGCCAACTAAATTACCAGGTACTTTCGTTTCTTGGTAATGATTCTAATGTTCATGAGAATATGATGCTGCCTAAATTGGATACATTTGTTTTGCTTACAAATGAAGGGCCTAGCTTGGAGAAGGATGAACATTGGAGCAAGAACAAGCATGGAGATGATGGCATGCGCAAGGGGAACAAGAACGGAGTTACAAGTGATGATTTCAGGACTTTGAAGCCACCATAATGGGTGCATGAAGCCTTGGACGAAATATACAAGATGCCACTTCATAAATTTCGTCCCGAGGCTATTTTAGGTGC
>NW_025270489.1:0-1407 GCF_018294505.1 Triticum aestivum | reverse complement strand
CATCTAGTGTTGCTTCTGAAATTAAATTGAAAAGTGCATGTTTATTTGCCACCAAATCTGATATTGATGAGCTAGATTTCAGCAAATCTGTTTGCTATGCTTTTGTGTGCAAAGAGGCATTATTTTCATTCGAGGACGTGCCTTCCTCTTTGCCTCCTGCTGTCACTAACATTTTGCAGGAGTTCGCTGACGTTTTTCCACAAGACGTGCCACCGGGATTACCGCCTATTCGAGGGATTGAGCATCAGATTGACTTAATTCCCGGTGCTTCACTGCCAAACCGTGCACCATACCGTACCAATCCAGAGGAGACGAAGGAGATTATGCGTCAAGTACAAGAGCTTCTCGACAAAGGTTATATACGCGAATCCCTTAGTCCTTGTGCTGTTCCTATTATTCTAGTGCCGAAAAAGGATGGTACATCACGTATGTGTGTTGACTGTAGAGGCATTAATAATATTACTATTCATTATCGTCATCCTATTCCTAGGCTAGATGATATGCTTGATGAATTGAGTGGCTCTACAATATTCTCCAAAGTTGATTTGCGTAGTGGCTACCATCAAATTCGTATGAAATTGGGAGATGAATGGAAAACAGCATTTAAAACTAAGTTTGGATTATATGAGTGGTTAGTCATGCCTTTTGGGTTAACTAATGCACCTAGTACTTTCATGAGATTAATGAACGAAGTTTTACGTGCTTTCATTGGACGATTTGTGGTAGTTTACTTTGATGACATATTGATTTATAGCAGATCTTGGGAAGAACATTTGGAACATTTACGTGCTGTTTTTATTGCTCTACGTGATGCACGTTTGTTTGGTAACCTTGGGAAGTGCACCTTTTCCACCGACCGAGTATCTTTTCTTGGCTATGTTGTTACTCCACAGGGAATTGAAGTTGATAAAGCCAAGATTGAAGCTATTGAGAGTTGGCCGCAGCCCAAAACGGTCACACAAGTGAGGAGTTTTCTTGGCCTCGCTGGATTCTATAGGCGTTTTGTGAGAGATTTCAGCACCATTGCTGCACCTCTCAATGAGCTTACAAAGAAAGATGTGCCTTTTCTTTGGGGTACTGCACAGGAAGAAGCCTTCACGGTATTGAAAGATAAGTTGACACATGCTCCTTTACTCCAACTTCCTGATTTTAATAAGACTTTTGAGCTTGAATGTGATGCTAGTGGAATTGGATTAGGAGGTGTGTTATTACAAGATGACAAACCTGTTGCATACTTTTCTGAAAAATTGAGTGGGCCTAGTCTGAATTATTCTACTTATGATAAAGAATTATATGCTCTTGTTCGGACTTTAGAAACATGGCAACATTATTTATGGCCCAAAGAATTTGTTATACATTCTGATCATGAATCTTTGAAACATATTAAAAGTCAAGCTAAACTGAATC
>NW_025270488.1:0-1407 GCF_018294505.1 Triticum aestivum | reverse complement strand
GGTTCTGCCAGGGCATGGTTGACTCAATTACCTCCTAGCAGCATTTACACTTGGGAAGATCTGTCCCGAGTGTTCGTCAGAACGTTTGAAGGGACTTGCAAGCGACCAGCGGGATTGACAGAGTTGCAAGTCTGCGTGCAGAAAACTAATGAGACTCTCAGAGAGTATATTCAGAGGTGGATCACTTTGCACCACACTGTGGAAAATGTCTCTGATCATCAGGCAGTATGCGCCTTCAAAGACGGCGTCAAGAACAGAGAACTGAGTTTGAAATTTGGTCGAACCGGTGACATGACCTTGAGTCGGATGATGGAGATTGCTACCAAGTACGCCAACGGCGAAGAAGAAGACCGACTCCGAAGCGGCAAGCACAAGCCGAGTCAGTCGGAAAAAGGAAACATCAGTCGGAAACGAAGCAGAAGCTGAACAAGCGCGGCAGGACGCAGTCGACCTTTTAGAGGAAGAAAGGGAGATGGCTCTGATCCGATCGACCATCTACCAACAAGCTCTGCGCCGTTTCCACGCCCGAAATGTGAGAGGTCGAGCCTTCCAGGAAGGGGATTTGGTTCTCCGAGTGGATCAGCACAAACCACACAAGCTTGCTCCTTCTTGGGAAGGCCCCTTCATCGTCACCAAGGTTCTCCACAACGGGGTGTACCGTCTTTACAACGTCGAGCATAATATCGACGAGCCCCGAGCTTGGAACGCGGAGCTACTCCGCCCATTTTACACTTAAGTTTTATCACTCGGATGAGTTGCAATAAAGTACTTTTGTAGTTCATGGACCTCAAAATAATAGTGTCATAGTTCCTCCACACTATCTGTCACTTTTTATTTTCCAATAAAATTCCCCTCAGTGGGTGACTTAGTTGCGAATCCGTTTCGCCTAAGTTGGTAAAAATCCTACCGAGTGGTGAGCCAGACTCCCACTCGGAGGCTTAGCTGCGAATCCGTTTCGCCTAAGTTATCAAAATCCTACCGAGTGGTAAGCCAGCCTTCCACTCGGAGGCTTAGCTGCAGCCTTGTGCTCGCCTAAGTTATCAAAATCCTGCCGAGTGAAGAGCAATCCTCTCACTCGGAGGCTTAGCTGCAGCCTGGTGCTCGCCTAAGTTATCAAAATCCTACCGAGTGGTAAGCCAGCCTTCCACTCGGAGGCTTAGCTGCAGCCTTGTGCTCGCCTAAGTTATCAAAATCCTGCCGAGTGAAGAGCAATCCTCTCACTCGGAGGCTTAGCTGCAGCCTCGTGCTCGCCTAAGTTATCAAAATCCTACCGAGTGGTAAGCCAGCCTTCCACTCGGAGGCTTAGCTGCAGCCTCGTGCTCGCCTAAGTTATAAAAATCCTACCGAGTGAAGAGCAACCCTCTCACTCGGGGGCTTAGCTGCAGTCCAAGCACTCGCCTAAGTTAT
>NW_025270487.1:0-1407 GCF_018294505.1 Triticum aestivum | reverse complement strand
AAAGGTTTCATCCGACCTAGCTCATCTCCGTGGGCTTGCCCCGTCCTATTCGTCAAGAAGAAGGATGGTACGGACCGGATGGTTGTAGATTACCGACCTGTCAATTTGGTCACAATCAAGAACAAATATCCACTTCCCAGGATCAACGATCTGTATGATCAGCTCGCTGGATCCTCAGTCTTCTCCAAGATGGATTTGAGGTTGGGCTACCATCAAATCAAAATCAGAAACGGGGACATTCCTAAAACGGCCTTTGTTACTCGTTATGGCCAATACGAGTACACCGTCATGTCCTTCGGTTTAACCAACGCTCCAGCCACTTTTTCTCGGTTAATGAACTCAATCTTCATGGAGTATTTGGATAAATTCGTCGTGGTTTACCTCGATGATATACTCATCTACTCCAAGAACGAGGAAGAACATGCCAAACATCTAAGGCTAGTGTTGCAGAAACTTCGAGAGCATCGCCTTTATGCCAAATTTTCTAAATGTGAATTCTGGTTGCCAGAAGTGACCTATCTGGGTCATGTAATATCTGGTAAAGGTATTGCTGTTAACCCTGAGCGAGTTCAAGCCGTCCTTAATTGGACTCCACCCGAATCGGTCAAGCAAGTTCGGAGTTTTCTAGGCCTAGCGAGCTATTGTCGTCGCTTTGTCGAGAACTTCTCCAAAGTTGCTAAACCTCTAACCGAACTCCTCAAGAAAGATAAAAAGTTTGAATGGACTCCACAATGTGAGCACAGCTTTCAGGAACTGAAAAGACGCCTGACCTCTGCTCCCGTACTGGTACCGCCAGACTTCTCCAAGGACTTTGTTATCTACTGCGACGCCTCGCGACAAGGACTAGGTTGCATTCTTATGCAAGATCGACACGTAATTGCCTACGCTTCACGGCAATTGCACCCACATGAGGAGAATTATCCTACTCATGATCTAGAACTTGCAGTCGTAGTCTATGCACTTAAGACCTGGCGACATTACCTCCTCGGTAATCGTTGCGAAATATTCACTGATCACCAAAGTCTGAAGTATATTTTCACCCAACCGGATTTGAATCTCAGGCAGAGACGTTGGGTTGAATTGATCACAGACTTCGACTTAGGAATAACCTATACCCCAGGGAAAGCCAACGTCATGGCTGATGCGCTAAGTCGTAAATCTTATTGTAACAACCTGATGTTACAACAAAGTCAACCGCTTCTCCATGAGGAATTTCGGAAACTTAACCTTCACATTGTACCTCAAGGTTTTCTTTCCACCTTGGTAGCAAAACCTACTCTTACGGATCAAATCATCGCTGCCCAAAGGCGAGATAAGGGTATATCTAAAATCAAAGAGAACATTGCTAGCGGAGGTGCTAGTTGTTTCTCCACTAATGATCATGGTGTTGTGTACTTTGAGAACCGT
>NW_025270486.1:0-1407 GCF_018294505.1 Triticum aestivum | reverse complement strand
CGGGTGGGGGGGGGGGTGCTCGCCACTTCTCCCCGCGCTACCGGGTGCGGGATCTACAACCGGCGTCGCCGCTGGCGGGAGCCTCATCTTCTTGGCGCCGGGGCCAGCCGACTCCATTTTCCTTGTGGGCGTCGCACCGAGCTCACGGGTTTGAGCAGAGTAGCTAGAGGCGAGCCTAGTGGCAGTGCGAGTGGAGAAGAAGGAGGGCTGGGGATTTCTGTAGGAGTGGAAGAAGAGGAGCAGTCATTTTCTGTACGAGTGGGGAAGAAGGTGAGCGGGGGTTTCCTGGACGAGTGAGGAAGATTGGGGAGAGGGGGGAATTGGAGGGAGACGGAAGCGGGAGAGCGAGTTGTTCGTGTTTATAAGGCCCGCTGCACTAACTACTCGCTTTTTCCCAAGAACCGCTCTCTTCTTTTGTGTTGCTGCATTGGAGCTGGCGCATGGACTTGGCTGACTGGACATCCATGCAGGATGCATGTGCCCGCCGGCCACTGCATGCGCCTGGTTTGTTACTGGGCCAATTTAATAGGGTGGTTATGGAGTAAATTAAGGAGATTTATTTTCTCTGTGTGCATCTTCTTCTTTTTTATTTTTTTGAGCGAATCTGTGTGCATCTTCTTCTTTTTTCTTTTTTTGAGTGAATATGTGTGGAAGCGAGGAGGGCGGTGGGTTTTTCTGGGATCACCCCCTATGGGCTTCTCGTCGCGAAAAACAAAAACAAATGGACTTTAAGATGGATAGACTTTTGTATCGTCCCAGTTAGCTACCCGTTTTCGTACTGGAGGGCCTTGTGCTAGAGGCAGCCCGAGACACTCTCCAACTTATTGACCATTCGAATGAAAAAAAGAGACGCCTCTAGCTTATGGCTACTCATCGGTAACCTTTTTCAACTTGGCATCCACCAAATTAGAGGATCCAGTACTGGATGCAGACACTCACATTAAACTAAGCTTCAGAACATACAGTATGCATACTAACATTTAGAAGAACAAAAGTCCAGCATGTTTATGCATCTCAATGATAGACCATACTATAACCAATACAAAGCTGTGAGAAGGTGTGGAAATAAAGAAAATCGGTCGATGCTTCTCTGAGCAAACGGCCTCACTGCAAACGCATTAATTTCCTGGGCATGCTTGTTTCTTCTCAATGTTGCGAGCACTCTGAGCATGTTGGCAACTCCACACCTAGCTAGCTGCCTCATCTTGCAATTGATGCTGACACATTTGCAACAAACACATGAGGCAATAGAGATGACTCAACATGAGTCCATATTGTGAAGTTCCCCTAAAATCTTCTTCATTATCCTGAATCTGAAAAGATAGGAAAACAGTAGCTATACTTAAATGGTGTTGCAAAACAGTAGCACATATCAATAGCTCGGCATGACAAAACACGATCATCTGG
>NW_025270485.1:0-1407 GCF_018294505.1 Triticum aestivum | reverse complement strand
AAAAAAAACATAGAATGGAAGCTCGGTGGTTGTGAATCCTTGTCCAAACTCAGGTTCTACTGCTCTGGTTCCTATGCAAACTATATCACATGCCGCGCCTCTGTCCTTGCTGCCACATTCAGCAGGGTTGCCGCCACTGCCTCCGTCGGGATCTTCGGCGGCTCTGGCGGTTCATGCAGAGATGCGACAACTTCGGCAGCAGCAAGCTCCTGCTGTCCTCCCAGGCGAGCGGGCCATGGCTTGGGCCTGCATGCTTGCATGGACAAGACTTCCACTTACATGCATGATGTACCAGCACACACATATCGTGCATTCAAGCATGGGTAGAGCTACCACCGGTGGGGCTAGACGTGGTTTTCCGCCCTCTGCTACAGGCAATGCGCGCCTGGGACTGCAGGTTCCTGCCCATATCAAGACTTCGCCGAGTCCTGCATGCTACAGCAATCTGCACGTCGTCGTGCTCCGACTGTGGTGGTTCCGCTTGGTCCGGCCGCGGGGCGCAGCAAGGAGCTCTCTGCAGCACCCGTTGCAGACGTACCAGTGGAGATCGACCGAGTAAAGGTTTCTCCTAAGTGCTCAAGCCCACTACCTTATCCTAAAACCGAGGAGGAGGAACTGGCGGCCGCATATGACGGACCGCTTCCCTTTCACTTGGTTAGTGCGTTAACTGAGGTCGGATTAGATGATGCAAGACTAGGGTCTATGTTTTGTGAGTTCATACCGTCTTTGAGTAAATTTAAATCTCGTTCCTCAAAAAAGAAAAGAAAAAAACAACCAAGAAGGCCAAGGTAGCCACCCTGAATATAGTTTCCACATGAGAGGCATATGTTATGGTATAGCAGAGGTCTCTCAGACATGGTTAAACATAAACACGTCGGTGACTCTGTGCGTGAACATGATTTGTATTTTGTGGCGATTTTCGAGGCTGGTAAATGGGACTTCCGTGCACATGTCTTTGATAACCTATCTAGTGATTTTGACTACACATAGCATCATTTACCACCACGTGGAATGCCTGGAGGATTCTTACTAGGGACACTTATTAGCTTTTTCGGTGTGCGAATATCACATCAAATTCCACCTTGAAAATACAGCTGATAATTCGCAGTCTATAGGGATGCCCTAGATGAAAATAAATCTGATTTCCTACGGCAATTGGTGAATCAGGCTAAGGATAACCACACTAGTGCAGAACCGGCCTTTAGTGCCGGTTCGTAACGGGCTTTAGTGCCGGTTCGCCAACCGGCACTAAAGAGTGGGGACTAAAGGTCCCTGGTCTTTAGTACCGATTCGTCACGAACCGGCGCGAAAGTGCCACCACGTGGCACGAGCCAGGCCCGTTTGCGTGGAGGGCATTAGTACCGGTTGGTAAGACCAACCGGTACTAAATGTTTGGGTGTTTTTTTT
>NW_025270484.1:0-1407 GCF_018294505.1 Triticum aestivum | reverse complement strand
TGTCAAGAGCTACTTAGTATCCTTCATTGATGCTAGTTGTGCTACGCCGTGACCTCATTAGTGTTCTAGGCTCGCGTCTCTAGTCCGGTCTAGCCTAGGACCAGCACAGTACCGTCGTTGAGCGTTTATTCAACATTGCATCTTTGAATTGATTATTGCTAATCTTTTGCTACCATATATAGCCAACCTAGCTCCACATATTTCTACACCGTGTATACGTACGCTCCCCTGGCAATCGCTTTACTCAATATTCGGAGTTACTTGACACCGCTGGTTGCCGATCACCGTCTGCTGCATGGTAAGAACTTGTAAGACATTGATATTTGCTTTACTGTGAGCGTTTTACCACCACATCCTAGTAGTTATAGGAACATTATTTTTGTCTTTTGTTTCTTGTTCTACTAATCATGACAGGATCCAGAGTCAATTCATGGGCTTTGTCAATCGCGGGAGACGTGCCACCACTTTTGCAAATACCACAACCGTCAAGAGAGGTGCACAAACATCCAAATGCACATGATCAGGTTAATGTATCTATACCACCATTTAATGGCCGTTTTAAACCTGCTTTATATATTGAATGGGAGTTCGACATAAAAAATATATTTGCTTCCCATAATTTCGATGAACATAAAAAGGTTAAGGTTGCGGTTGGTTCTTTCACTGGTTATGCTTTGGTTTGGTGGAGTGAATATTGTCGGTTACACCCTGATTATATACCTACTACTTGGGATGATTTGAAACTTGCCATGCGACATACTTTCGTCCCTGCTTATTATACCCGTGACATGATTAAGAAGTTGCAACACTTAAAACAAGGTAGTGAAACTGTAACAAAATATTATGATGATTTACAAACTACCTTGTTGCATTCCTCTTTAGAAGAAAGTGAAAATGATTTTATGGATAGATTTTGGGGAGGATTAAACCGTGATATTCAAGAGATACTAATTCATGAAGAGTGTTATTCTATGGACCATTTGTTTCATCTTGCTTGCAAAGCTGAACAGGAAATAAAACGACGTGTTGGTCACGAGGAGAACAAGCGCACGGTGCACATTCCAAGAGTTGATATGATTGTTCCTTCAACTACTAGGCATACTATGACAACCACATCCGTTGTTGTCAGGACTACATCACCTCCACCATGTGACACATCGCCCCCGAGAGTGGCTACATCATCTGAGTTGATCATAAGAGGTAATGACAAAGGTACTGATCTTCCATCTCTACATGAGAATGATGAATGCCTTGTCAATTTGAATGCACCATCTGATGAGCTACCCACTACTTTGATCACACCACCTATTTTAGAGGACTACGTTGATAATTTGACTTTGCCATGTGATCAAACAACTGAAATACCAACAATTTTGAGTGCACCCATTGAATTAACTATTGATGCAA
>NW_025270483.1:0-1407 GCF_018294505.1 Triticum aestivum | reverse complement strand
GCCGCCCGAACGGATTTTCTCCTCAAGCAACAAACTTGAGCCACACCTATAACACACGGGAGGGGTGAGGGTTTATACGTGTGTGCACCAACGCTCCACGACGCGCACCAGACGCCACCCCACTCTCCCATACACACACGGGCACGATCGGGCCCAGCACCCAGCGCGATCACACACCCATAGATCTCGCCAACTAACCCACACTTGCGCGTGCACACACACGCACATGTGGCTATAGACTCGACGCGAACCGAACCACGGCTGACACATCTGGCGCACGCACGCACGCTCGCCCGATGCGCCCTAGCCATAGCGGCGGCTTATTTGGCTATCAAATACCTTTTACATAAAAACACAAACACACCCCCCGGCTCTGGGGCGACTCGGGGGTGACCAAACCATACCGCCTGAGCCCCCTCTCTCCTTCCCCTCCCATTCACCGCCGCCATCTAAGGACGCCGCCAGATTCTGATTGCATACGTTGCAAAGTAGCATCCCGGTTTCCAGTGCTCTTGTGTAGCTCCGGACCTCCTGCAGGGCATTAGCTCGCTGGCCCATAGCACCCCGCTTGCAACAGAGCATGATGAAATGCAGCATTCCAGATGACTTTGGCGAGCAGTTGTGCCTGGCGAGCTTGTAGCAAAACACCGGTGAGATCGCCACACCCGAGCAGGTTGCAACGCAACACCCATGTGACTTCGGCTAATAGCCATGCCAGGCTAGCTTGCAAGCATGACGGTGGCCGCACGCGATGCTGCATCTTTGGCTTGCAGCACCCTGATCCAGCTCCTTTACAACCCTGAAGCACCCAGCGTTCTCAACGAACAGCCATCCCAGATTATGATACGCCACCGACCGGCCTCGAAGCATGAGCACAACAGATGTTGTGACCACCCGTTGAAGCAACGATCATTGTTACATCATTGGCGAGCTCCCTGGTTGCAAAATCGGCCCTGGCTACGAAGCCGACGAACTCCGTGGTTGCAACGTCGGTGAGGCTCTGCAGGTATCACATCGGCGTGCGAGCTCGGCCTTTTAATATTGGCCGCTAGCAATGCTCGATTGAACCAACAATGGTGAATGGACCACTGGCTACAACAGCATACACCGATTGCAGCACCCTGTCGAGGTTCTAAGGTTCTAGCACAGGCGAATGCTGCTGCGAGCAGCGCACCTTGGGCAGGATCCAGAAAATGGTACAGGGGAGCTCTGGTGTACGTGTCAGGGGTAGGAGACGAAAATGAGTGGTGAACACTTCGTCGGTTGGGATAAGGAAGGGGAGGGCACTGCGGTGTGTGGGAGGCGACTTACATCCGTGATGCGATCGGTCGGTTCATGTAAAGGATTTTCATGTAAAAACACACTTTTTGAATGAAGCAGCTTACGTCCGATTGTATTCTCTTCACT
>NW_025270482.1:0-1407 GCF_018294505.1 Triticum aestivum | reverse complement strand
TGCCTGTGAAGAAGGCCCGGTGCCTGTGAAGCTCGCCTCCCAAAGAAAGGCCCGATGCCTGTGAAGAAGGCCCGGTGCCTATGAAGCTCGCCGCCTGAAGAAAGGCCCGGTGCTTGTGAAGAAGCCCTAGTGCCTGTGAAGCTTGCCGCCCATGACGCTCTCACGTAATAATGAGTTGGGGATGTACACGCCCCAGAGTCTCCGGAGTTCCGCCCTCGGGCCTCGGGGGCTCCCGCCCACGCCCAGTGGCAGCACTTAGCTCCGCGCTGGTGAGAAGACATCGAAGACTAGACTAGGTGCCGGACGCGGCTTTCCATTTGCTTTCCGCAATTGGCTTGTTCTGCCTTGTTTGAACCTTTATTGAAGTTTTTTCTAGTGTTATTTGCTGTATTCTGCCCTTGTTCTCTGTTTTCGGCTTTTGTCTGGCTATCTCTCTTTCGCAAACTTCGTGAGGGGGCTGCGCAGCGCCCTCGTGAGCCCTTCTTCTCCTGATTTTTGCGAGGCCCTCTCGTTCGAGTTCATAGCGGGAGCACCCCTCCCGGTCCGTGCCCCTCGGGCATCGCGATGCAAAGCTCTGGGCCTAAGCCGGCAACCCTCACGACCAAGGTTCGAAAACACTTCTCCCAACTGATTTTTGCAGCTCTTAAGGCGCCCGGCAAGGCCTCAAGCAGGCACATCACAAGGTGGACACTACTGCAGACATCCCGAGCTAAGTTGTTCCTACGCACAGGCACATAACCATGACACCATAACACAGCACAGGGATGATAAATGTAGCACGATAATTAGGGGATCATAGTCTGTCGCACGCCCCCAAGGGGCTTGATACTTCTCTCTCTCTCAATGCAGGAAAAGGAGAAAAACAAAATAAAAACTGTGCGCGCATTGCACAGCTCGCGAGGAGGGATCCGCATCGTCCTCCCGAGCTCAATCAGACTCCGCCTCGTGCTTCACTAGGGCACGGTGACAGGATGACCCGCTACCGTCCTCGGAGTGGGCACGGCGGCGTGGTGGCTAATCGCGGCCACCGCTAGAGGAGCTGTCACCGGAGAAGGAGCCGCTGAAGCTCGGCGAGCTACGGTCGCCGCCAGGAGCGGGCTCGCCTTCGCCCTCGTCACGGACTTCGCAAAGGCCAAGCACCTTGTTGCTGCCATCGTCTTTAGGGCAACACCCGGCATGGCGACCATCCTCTCCGAACACCCTCACGTAGAGGGTCGCGTCGCCGTCGTAGTTGAAGTGGAGGGTGCACCACCTGCCCAGGCCATGCGTGTGGGCAAACGTCTGCCAACCCTGGGCCAGGGCCATGTTCCCGGTGACGGAAATCTCCACCGTGACCCAGGAGGCCCTGCTGCAGCAGCCGTCCGCCTGCAGCCAGAGCCCGCCGGGGCCAGCGGCCGGCAGTTCGCC
>NW_025270481.1:0-1407 GCF_018294505.1 Triticum aestivum | reverse complement strand
CGATGCAACGAGCAGGAAAATGGTTCTCTTCGTCCCTCGCCCTTGGTACCAACGTTGTTGCCGACATAACTGACATGGTACTCTCTGACATGCCTTGCTATCATGACCGTGCAAGATGTCAACGCCCTTCCTACTTTTAACCACATGGTGGGCCCATAACCCACAGGTCCCAGGACCGAAACCTGACTCTCCTATACCCCCTGTTTCCAAAGTTATTCCTCGCGCTTGGCTTCGTATTTAATTCACGGGCCATATTCCTAGTGCTCTATTCTGGTATCAGACGCAATACTTACTCTCGCTGCTCTGAACCCTTTCTCACTCTGGTTCAGACTTCGAGCAACTATCTATCCACTTGGAACCTCTTATTGTACCTTCGTACCTTACTCTCGATGTATTTTATATGTTCTACTCGAGAGATAATCTTATGCTCATTCATGGGTTAACCCCAGATTGTTCCCCTCATAAGCATTTTGTCGTAGCCGAGTTGTCCCTTACCTATTCGTAAGTAAGTTGGAGTTCCCGAAGAAAAGGACGACAACTTCATCGTGATGCATTAATGCATAGGAATGAAGACATCAATGATATGGATCGACCTCTTCGAGAAGAGCTACCAAGACCAAGAAGATTCGTTAGAATTTCGTAACCAAACCTTTCCCCCTTAGACCCCCTCTTAAATCTCGGGACGAGATTTCTTGTAGTGGAGGAGAATTGTGACGCCCGGATAATCATGCTACAGTAATCTCACATTAATGATGGCACGTCACCTCTGTCACTGTATTTAATCTCGGGTTAATTCAAAACCGTTTCAAATTTAAATACTAAATAAGGCAAACAACAAAAGTTTTCAAACATTAAAACTAAAATGTTCTAAATGGGACGAATAATTCATGAGCAATAATGGTGGGGAAACCAACATTTCTTATAATATTTAAATTCACTGAAGTAACCAAAGTTAGGGCAAAACAATTAATTTAATACCTTTTATAAAGTTATAATAATATAACTAAATTAGTAGTGTGCCAAAATGATTATGGCAGTGGACTAATTAGTAATACTAATTTAGGTGCTAACTTGGTATTTTAAAAAACTAAAATAATAGAAACTTTAAATGAAAACAGTAAAGAAATAAAAGAAAAGTAGTAGAAAAGGAAAAGCAAATCAAGAGAAAACAAAAGGGGGGAATAGAGGAACCCCCTGCCCACCTAGGCCTCAGCCCAGTCGACCAGCCCAACCCCACTTGCCTACTAAGCCCCCGAGGCCGAAACCCTAGCACCACTCGCCCCCACTTCCCCTCCCCCACGATCCCCTCGCTCCGATCCCCCCTCTCCGCACGTTCTGGATCGGGGCACGACCCAGACGAGGCCGCAACGCCGCCTCTCGTCCCCGACACCATGCCTCACCGCCGCC
>NW_025270480.1:0-1407 GCF_018294505.1 Triticum aestivum | reverse complement strand
GACTTGTCGTTAAGATGTTTTCCGACAAGTTCAAGGAGTTGACTACGATGAGATTTTCTCACTCGTAGCGATGCTAAGAGTCTGTTGAAATTATATTAGCGATTACTGCATTATTTATGAAATCTTGCAGATAGGATGTCAAAACATTGTTTCCTCGACGATTTTAATGAGGAAAGGTTGTATGTGATACAACCGGAAGGTTTTGTCAATCCCGAAAGATGCTAATAAGTATGCAAAGCTCCAGCAATCCTTCTAAGGACTGGAGTGAGCATCTCGGAGTTGGAATGTATGCTTTGATGATGATCAAAAATTTTGGGTTTGTACAAAGTTTATGAGAAACTTGTATTTCCAAAGAAGTGAGTGGGAGCACTATAGAATTTCTGATGAGTATATGTTGTTGACATATTGTTGATCAGAAATGACGTAGAATTTCTGGAAAGCATATAGGGTTATTTTGAAAGTGTTTTTCAATGGAAAGCCTGGATTAAGCTACTTAAACATTGAGCATCAAGATCTATAAGGATAGATCAAAATGCTTAATAATACTTTCAAATGAGCACATACCTTGACATGATCTTGAAGGTGTTCAAGATGGACCAGTCAAAGAAGGAGTTCTTGCCTGAGTTGTAAGGTACGAAGTTAAGACTTAAAGCTCGACCACGGCAGAATAGAGAGAAAGGACGAAGGTCGTCCCCTATGCTTAAGACGTAGGCTCTTCAGTATGCTATGCTGTGTACTGCACCTGAAGTGTGCCTTGCCATGAGTCAGTCAAGGGGTACAAGAGTGATCCAAGAATGGCTCACAAGACAGTGGTTAAAGTTATCCTTAGTAACTAGTGGACTAAGGAATTTTCTCGATTATGGAGGTGGTAAAAGAGTTCGTCGTAAAGGTTACGACGATGCAAGCTTGACACCTATCCGGATAGCTCTGAGTAGAGAGACCGGATACATATAATGGAGCAATAATTTAGAATAGCTCCAAGTAGAACAGTTGTTTGGAATAGCTCCAAATAGAGCGTGATAGCTGCATCTAGGAGATGACATAGAGATTTGTAAAGCACACACGGATCTGAAAGGTTCAGACCCGTTGACTAAAACCTCTCTCACAAGCAACATGATCAAACATAAAACTCATTGAGTGTTAATCACATAGTGATGTGAACTAGACTACTGACTCTAGTAAACTCTTGGGTATTAGTCACATGGCGATGTGACCTGTGAGTGTTAATCACATGGCGATGTGAACTAGATTATTGACTCTAGTGCAAGTGGGAGACTGTTGGAAATATGCCCTAGAGGCAATAATAAAAGTATTATTATTATATTTCCTTGTTCATGATAATTGTCTTTTATTCAAGCTATAACTGTATTATCCGGAAATCGTAATACACGTGTGAATACATAGACC
>NW_025270479.1:0-1407 GCF_018294505.1 Triticum aestivum | reverse complement strand
TGAAACGGGCCAAAATCGTCCAAAACTGCGAGTGTTGATGATCGACACGTAAGCGCACCTCGGTGTTCAAACACTATGGAAACTGCTCAGAATTGGCCCAAATCATCTCTGTTGACGACATACACTTAAAGGCACCCCGGGGATCGTTAATCATGGAAACCGCTCTAGGACCCCAAAACGGTGGCTAGTAGTCCACGAAACGGACCAGAACTGGCCAAAATTGTGAGCGTTGATGACCGACATGTAAACGCACCATGGGGTTCGTCAATCGTGGAAATCACTTCGGGATCCCAAAACTATGTAGAAACGGGCCAGAATCGGCTCAAATTGCGAGTCTTGACGACCAACGCGTAAGCACATGTTTGGATTCGACAACCATGGAAATCGACTTGGGACCCCAAAACGGTTTGTAATAGTCCATGAAACGGGTCAGAATCGACAAAAAACGCGACTTTTGATGACCGACACTTAAACGCAGCCCGGGGTTTGTCAATCATGGAAATCACTACGGGACCCCAAAACAGTGAGTAATACTACATGAAACGGGCCAGAATCGGCGAAGACTGCAAGTGTTCATGACCGACATGTAAGCGCACCATGGGGTTCAACAACTATGGAAATCGCTTCGGACCCCAAAACGGTGAGTAATAGTCCACGAAACGGGTTAGATTGGCCAAAACCGTGAGTGTTGACGACGTACATGTAAATGCACCCCGGGGATCGTCAATCGTGGAAATCCCTTTTGTACCCCAAAACGGTGAGTAATAGTCCACGAAACGGTCCAGAATCGAAAAAAACCGTGAGTGTTGATGACCGGCACGTAAACGCACTCCGGGGTTCGTAAATCATGGAAATCGCTCTAGGACCGCAAAACGATGAGTCAAACTGCACGAAACCGGCCAGAATCAGCCAAAACTGTGAATGTTGATGACCGACACGTAAACACACCTTGGGGTTCAACAACCATGGAATCGCTTCAGGACCCCAAAACGGTGAGTAATAGTCAACGAAATGGGTCAGAATCGACAAAAACCGCGAGTGTTGATGACCGACACGTAAACGCACTGCGGGGTTTATCAATCGTGGAAATCACTCTGGGACCCCAAAACAATGAGTAATAGTTCATGAAACGGGCCAGATCGTCAAAAACTGCGAGTGTTAATGACCGACACGTAAGCGCACCTTGGAGTTCAAACACTGTGGAAATCGCTTCGGGACCCCAAGACGGTGAGTAATAGTCCATGAAACAGCTCAAAATTGGCCAAAACCATCTGTGTTGATGACGAACACATAAACGCACCCCGGGGATCGTCAATCGTGGAAATCGCTCTAGGACACCAAAACGATGGGTAGTGGTCCATGAAACGGACCAGAATTGGCCAAAATTGTGAGTGTTGATGACCGACA
>NW_025270478.1:0-1407 GCF_018294505.1 Triticum aestivum | reverse complement strand
GTGAGTAATAGTCCATGAAAACGGCCAGAATTGGACAAAACTGAGAGTGTTGACGACGCACACGTAAACACACCCCGGGGATCGTCAATCGAGGAACTCGCTTTGGGAAACCAAAACAGTGATCAATAGTCCAGGAAATGAGCCAGAATTGGCCAAAATTACGAGTGTTGATGACCGACACATAAGCGCACCTTGGGGTTCAATAACTATGGAAACCACTTTGGGAGCCAAAATGGTGAGTAATAGTCAACAAAATGGGTCAAAATTGGACAAAACTGTGAGTGTTGACGACGGACACGTAAACGCACCCCGAGAATCGTCAATCATGGAAATCACTCTGGGGCCCCAAAACGGTGAGTAATAGTGCACGAAACGGACCAAAATCAGCCAAAAATGTGAGTGTTGATGACCGACATGTAAAAGCGCCCCAGGGTTCGTATGTCGTGGAAATCACTTTGGGACCCGAAACAATGAGTAATAATCCATGAAACGGGCCAGAATCAGCCAAAATTGTGTGTTGATGACCGACACATAAACGCACGCTGGGGTTTTTCAATCGTGGAGATCACTCCGGATCCCAAAACAGTGATTAATAGTCCACAAAACGGGCCAGAATCGGCTAAAATTGCGAGTGTTGATGACCTACACGTAATCGCACCCTGGGCTTCGTCAATCATGGAAATCACTCTAGGACCCCAAACAGTCAGTTACAGTCCATGAAACGGGCCAGAATCGGCCAAACTTGCGAGTGTTGTTGACCAAAACATAATCGCGCCCTGGGGTTCAACAACTATGGAAATCACTTCGGGGCCCCAAAACGGTGAGTAATAGTCCATGAAAACGGCCAGAATTGGACAAAACTGTGAGTGTTGACGACGCACACGTAAACACACCCGGGGATCATCAATCGAGGAACTCGCTTTGGGAAACCAAAACAGTGAGCAATAGTCTAGGAAATGAGCCAGAATTGGCCAAAATTACGAGTGTTGATGACCAACACATAAGCGCACCTTGGGGTTCAATAACTATGGAAACCGGTTTGGGAGCCAAAATGGTGAGTAATAGTCAACAAAATGGGTCAAAATTGGACAAAACTGTGAGTGTTGACGACGGACACGTAAACGCACCCCGAGAATCGTCAATCATTGAAATCACTCTGGGGCCCCAAAACGGTGAGTAATAGTGCACGAAACGGACCAGAATCAGCCAAAAATGTGAGTGTTGATGACCGACGCGTAAAAGCGCCCCAGGGTTCGTATGTCATGGAAATCACTTTGGGACCCGAAACAGTGAGTAATAATCCACGAAACGGGCCAGAATCAGCCAAAATTGTGTGTTGATGACCGACACATAACGCACCCTGGGTTTTTCAATCGTGGAGATCACTCCGGATCCCAAAACAGTGAT
>NW_025270477.1:0-1407 GCF_018294505.1 Triticum aestivum | reverse complement strand
TACTATTTCCAAAGCTTGAAAGGTCGAAATGCTGGTGGAATGTCTAAATGATGCTATTTAAGAAAGTTTTCTGTTTAGCGAATAAAAAATCATCGATAACAAATCAAAATTTTATGTAAAGGTGCTAAACATGAATAATTCATGTGGGACAAGCTTTTCTATGACTTCCACATGGCGGTCGAGACTATCTCGAAGAATGGAATGATGGAAAGGCTGTTATAATGTGTCTAATGTCCTATTTAAATGATTTCTAGGTTTCAAGGGAAGAGAAAATGCAAAGTAATAAATCAAAAGGTGATGAAAAACTACTAAAAATTATGTGACTTCTACATATATAAGTTGTTGTAGGATTTTCAAATGGGGGCATACACAACTTCGAAACAAGAAACGACGCAAGGCTTCTATCACTGGTCGATAATGCTATTTAAACAAGTTTTCAGTTTCGCAAAAATAGAAAATCTATGATGATGGATCAAAACGGTTAAAAATGTATCAAATTATCAGATTTCTATAGGTAAGTTGCTATCTGAGGTACATATAGATGCATGGACTATCCTCGAAGCATGAAAATGGTGGACACAATTTCGGAATATGTCGATGACGCTTAATTAATAAGTTTTCAGTTTTGAACGAAGTAAATATCTATAGTGATGAATAAAAAGGTAACAAAATTGGTGATGAAATTATATGATTACTAGTTATAAGTTGTTATACGAGATCCATATGGTCAAACATACTACTTCCAAAGCTCGAAAGGTAGAAATGCTGGTGGAATGTCTAAATGATGCTATTTAAGTAAGTTTTCTGTTTAGCGAATAAAAAATCATCGCTAACAGATCAAAAGTTTATGTAAAGGTGCTAAACATGAATAATTCATGTGGGACAAGTTGTTCTATGACTTCCACATGGCGGTCGAGACCATCTAGAAGAATGGAATGATGGAAAGGCTGTTATAATGTGTCTAATGTCCTATTTAAATGATTTCTAGGTTTCAAGGGAGGAGAAAATGCAGAGTTATAAATCAAAAGGTGATGAAAGACTACTAAAAATTCTGTGACTTCTACATATATAAGTTGTTGTAGGATTTTCAAATGGCGGCATACACAACTTCGAAACAAGAAACGACGCAAGGCTTCTATGACTTATTGATAATGCTATTTAAACAAGTTTTCAGTTTCGCAAAAATAAAATATCTATCATCATTGATCAAAACCATTAAAAATGTATCAAATTATCAGATTTCTATAGGTAAGTTGCTATCTGAGGTACGTATAGATGCATGGACTACCCTCGAAGCATGAAAATGGTGGACACAATTTCGGAATATGTCGATGACGCTTAATTAATAAGTTTTCAGTTTTGAAAGAAGTGAAAGTCTATACTGATGGATCAAAAGGTAACAAAATT
>NW_025270476.1:0-1407 GCF_018294505.1 Triticum aestivum | reverse complement strand
GGTAAAACAAGACTAGCAAAGCAGCCCGATGCGCCGACAATCCCGATAGGAGCTGCGCATATCTCGTTCTCAGGGCAACACCGGATGAGTCAAGCTACGAGTAAAACCAACCCTCAAGTTGCCCCGAGGTGGCCCCGCAGGTTGCTCGGTTTGGACCAACACTTGGACAAGCACTGGCCCGGGGGGGGGGGGCTAAAATAAAGATGACCCTCGGGTTGGCCGATCCAAGGGAAAGGGATAGGTGGTGGTGAGGCAAATGGTAAAACCAAGGTTGGGCCTTGCTGGAGGAGTTTTATTCAAAGCGAACTGTCAAGGGGGTCCCATAAATCACCCGACCGCGTAAGGAACGCAAAATCCGGGAACATAACACCGGTATGACAGAAACTAGGGCAGCAAGAGTGGAACAAAACACCAGGCAAAAGGCCGAGTCTTCCACCCTTTACCAAATATATAGATGCATTAATAATATAAGAGATATTGTGATATCCCAACCAAATTCCTGTCCACCATGGAGAAATCTTCACTTCACCCGCAACTAGCAACGCTATAAGAGGTTCTGAGCAAAGTGGTAACATAGCCAAACAACGGTTTGCATAGGAAAGGTGTCAAAGGTTAGAGGTTCATGGCAATATGGGATGGCTGGATAAACAGGTGATAGGTAGCGCAGCATAGCGATAGAACGAAACAACTAGCATAGCAATGATAGTAGTGAGATCCAGGGTAGCAGTCCTCTTGCCTGAAATCCCACAAGGAAGAAGAGCGAGTCCATGAAGAAGATGAACGGATGAAGCCGAACCAACCGTAGACGAACGAATCCTCACGATCGCAACTAAACAGGAACTATCGAAAAGAAGCACACAACAAGGTAAACACACCACACATGAACAAGACATGATGCACAACAAGCATGATGCATGACAAATCTAGAAGAGGCTACTCATGGCAAGAGATGATGCAAACAAGAGCAACACATCAAGGCAAGTTTAAATGAGGCCGGGAACAAGCTATAACAATTCCGGTAAGTCCTCATATGCATATTTCGAAATTGGTCCATAACTGAATAAACCTTAAGTTCAAGTAGTTAAACAGCAAGTTAAGATGCACCAAGATGATCTACACGAGATTCTAGTCAAGTTACATATAAAGTTCATTAGATTTGGAGCTACGGTTTAGAAGATATGAGCAAAACAAGTTAAACAAGGCATTGATGCAAAATGCACCCAAACATCAAGCAAACAGCTCAAAACAAGGATGCAACATGATAATATGAAACTACAAGCAAAAACAAGCAAGTTTCATATAGAGCACACTCAAAACGGAGCAACGGTGCAACACATACGCACTATACAAGTCATAGCAACAATCTGTCCAAAACAGCAACTAGGCATATAGCAAGCATCAAAACAA
>NW_025270475.1:0-1407 GCF_018294505.1 Triticum aestivum | reverse complement strand
TGATGGAGCTCCAACCCCTCGAACTTCTTTTCCAGCTTCCTCACTGCACTGCAGTATCCAGTCATGGCTGGGCTTCTCACGTCCCACTCTTTCATCACCTGATTGACCACTAAATCCGAGTCGCCATAGACCATTAGGCGACGGACGCCGAGTGAAATGGCCATGCGCAACCCATATAGGAGGGCCTCATATTCTGCCTCATTGTTGGAGGAATCAAAGTGAATCTGGAGCACATATCTGAGCTTATCTCCTCTGGGGGAAACCAGGACAACCCCAGCACCGGAACCATTCAACATCTTAGAGCCATCAAAAAACATGGTCCAATGCTCCGAGTGAACTTCAGTCGGCTGCTGTTGTTCAATCCACTCGGCGAGGAAATCTGCTATCGCCTGGGACTTAATGGCTTTCTTTGCCTCAAACTTGATATCAAGGGGAAGAAGTTCAATCGCCCATTTGGCCACTCGACCAGTTGCATCTCTGTTGTGCAAAATCTCTGATGGTGGAGCGTCGCTGACGACTGTGATGGAATGGTCAGAGAAATAATGAGCAACCTTCTTTGTGGTCATGTATATTCCATACACAAGCTTCTGATAATGAGGATATCTCTGCTTGGATGGAGTCAAGACTTCAGACAAATAATACACTGGGCGCTGAACTTTGAGAGCTTTTCCTTCTTCTTCCCGCTCGACCGTTAGCACGGTACTGACGACTTGTCCTGTGGCTGCGATGTAGAGCAACAGAGGCTCTTTGCTGATTGGAGCAGCAAGCACCGGCTGGGTGGAGAGCAGAGCTTTTAGCTCGGCAAATGCTGCATCAGCTTCTGGAGTCCACTCGAACTTGTCAGCCTTCTTCGTCAGTCGGTAAAGAGGCAGTGCCTTTTCACCGAGTCGTGAGATGAATCGACTTAATGCGGCCAAGCATCCAGTAAGCTTCTAGACATCGTGCACTCGCACAGGGCGTTTCATTCGGAGAATAGTGCCAATCTTCTCTGGGTTAGCGTCGATTCCCCGTTCGGAAACGAGAAAACCGAGTAACTTGCCACCAGGAACTCCAAATGTGCACTTTGATGGATTGAGCTTGATATCATACCTTCTGAGGTTGGCAAATGTTTCGGCGAGGTCAGCGAGCAGGTCGGAACCTTTTCGTGACTTGACAACAATATCATCCATATAAGCTTCCACATTCCGACTGATTTGAGTGAGTAGACACTTCTGAATCATTCGCATAAATGTGGCTCCGGCATTCTTGAGGCCGAATGGCATGGTGATATAGCAGAAGCACCCGAATGGAGTGATGAAAGCTGTTTTTACCTCATCGGGCCCGTACAGACGGATCTGGTGGTACCCGGAGTAAGCATCTAAAAAAGACAACCTCTCGCATCCCGCGGTCGAGTCAACAATTTGATCT
>NW_025270474.1:0-1407 GCF_018294505.1 Triticum aestivum | reverse complement strand
CACCACTTAGCGTCTGCACACGACATGTGCTCGGCAGACTTCAAGCGAAAGCCGACGTGGGTGTAGACCACGACCTACCTAAACACTTAAGCCTCTAGTCCAGGTTTATCGCCTATTCAGGTTCCATCCGCAGGGAGTCCGGCCGAGGTTTCCCATACGGCCCCGAACGATGTGAACAGGGTTCCCGAGATACCTAACGGGTATTCGGTACACCATGCCACGTACCTACCGCATCACAGCCCACCCCTACGGTCAGCGCTGTCCACGGCCTCCAGTAGGCTACAAACACCAGAAACTACTTGCAACTCCTGGACAGAGAGCTAGGGTGAATAAGAAGTCGAGCGGGGTCATATTTCAGGGCCCAATGTATGGTAGTAGCTGATTCTTAAATCACACATACAGATCTCAGTGCTTAAGGTCGGCTTCAATGAAACAACCCACCATGTACTCCTACATGGCCTCTCATCGATACCTTTACCAAATCGTGTTCACCACACCACTCTTATTACCAACATAATCATTTCACTCTAGCCCATCACCCAGATGAACCAGACCTGACACAACTCTAAGCATAGCAGGCATAGCAAGGTAGGAACAACACATACATATGGCTCAATCAACTCCTACACATGCTAGTGGGTTTCATCTAGTTACTGTGGCAATGACAGGTCATGCAGACGAAATGGGTTCAACTACCGTAGCACACAGCAGTTTGAATCGCGTTGTCTTAATGCAGTAAAAGAGAGCAGGAGCGAGAACATGGGATTGTATCGATATGATCAAATGGTTGGTTGCTTGCCTGATGGTTCGTTGCACGGATACGATTCTTCGTTAGGGTAATCACGGTACTCCTCGGGGACAGATCCTGTCGCAAAGGGTAACGATACACAGGCATCACCAAACAATGTGCAACAATATGATGCATGCATTAAACATGGCAATATGAGTGTGTTGGGCTAATGCAACTAAAACCAGATGTGTTTGAGCAAATTTGAATCAAAGATTCAAATTCCAAATTCAAATATGGCCTTTTAAAGTGCCTTTTCTTGTTCTGATTAAAACATCAAGTTAACTTGTTTGATCATGCATGAGAATAGTACAGATGGATAGATTGGATTTTTCTGATCATTTTTCATATATTATTTGTCCAATTTGGAGTTACAGAATAAAAGTTATGAGTTTTTGAAGTTTAAATAATATTCTGGAATTTCCTGATTTAATTTAAATCCAGAAATTCAATTACTGCGTCAGCCTGACATCACAGTGACATCAGCAGGTCAACAGGGCTGGCTCGGGTCAAACCTGACGTGTGGGGTCCACACGTCAGTGTCACAGGGCTAATCCCGCGTTGACCCCGGGCTGGTTAGCTTTGACTAAGCCCTGGGGCCCACTTGTCAGCGTCAGTAG
>NW_025270473.1:0-1407 GCF_018294505.1 Triticum aestivum | reverse complement strand
TTAGTGCATAAAAATGTCCAAACGAACCCCAAAAAATTTGTACCACAACATGTTGATGCCGCACCATGATAGCATGCCAAGTTTCATGAATTTCAGACGAGTTTTGGATTTACTAGAATTTAAAAACCAGGCATCTCAATGTTTTGCCAGCAATCAACGGTGCCCCGGTGTTTGAAATTCATTCCCATATCTTGCATGGGACCTAAGCATGCACCCAAGGACATAGATTTGATTTTTCAACCAATTTATATGCACTGGAGCATGTGCATGTAGTTCAAATTTTAATTGTGCACATAAAATGCATTGAAAACTCAGTTAATGCATAAAAATGTCCAAACGAACCCCGAAAAATCACAAAAAATCACACAACACTCCTGTTGTTCTATGTTGACACGAGAGAAAATTTTGAAAGCAATAACAGGCAATGGATATCGTTTCGTTCACAAAGGTGGGATGTTCCATACCGAAAACCATCATGCTTGCCGTGAGAAGCTCCGGTTTGTGAGAAGCATATACCCAAACTTGCCCCAAATGGGACTAAATTTGTACCATGGCATGTTGATGCCGCTCCATGATAGCATGCCAAGTTTCATGAATTTCAGACGAGTTTTGGATTTAATAGAATTTAAAAACCAGGCATCTCAATGTTTTGCCAGCAATCAACGGTGCCCCGGTGTTTGAAATTCATTCCCATTTCTTGCATGGGACCTAAGCATGCACCCAAGGACACAGATTTGATTTTTCAACCAATTTATATGCACTGGAGCATGTGCATGTAGTTCAATTTTGAATTATGCACATAAAATGCATTGAAAACTCAGTTAATGCATAAAAATGTCCAAACGAACCCAGAAAAATCACATAAAATCACACGACACGCCTGTTGTTCTGTGTTGACAAGAGAAAAAAAATTTGAAAGCAATAAGAGGCAATGGATATCGTTTCTTCCACAAAGGTGGGACATTCCCTACCGAAAAACATCATGCTTGTTGTGAGAAGCTCTGGTTTGTGAGAAGCATATACCCAAACTTGCCCCAAATGGGACAAAATTTGTACCACGGCATGTTGATGCCGCTCCATGATAGCATGCCAAGTTTCATGAATTCCAGACGAGTTTTGGATTTACTAGAATTTAAAAACCAGGCATCTCAATGTTTTGCCAGCAATCAACGGTGCCCGGGTGTTTGAAATTCATTCTCATTTCTTGTATGGGACCTAAGCATGCACCCAAGGACACATATTTGATTTTTCAACCAATTTATATGCACTGGAGCATGTGCATGTAGTTCAAATTTGAAGTATGCACATAAAATGCATTGAAAACTCAATTAGTGCATAAAAATGTCCAAACGAACCCCAAAAAATTTGTACCACAACATGTTGATGCCGCACCATGATAGCATGCCA
>NW_025270472.1:0-1407 GCF_018294505.1 Triticum aestivum | reverse complement strand
AGAGCAGGGGCAGTATTTTGTCAAAATTAAAGTTAGAAACATTAGGGATGGGTTTTGCTGGGACCTGGTTGTAGTATATGGAGATGCTCAACCAAAAGGCAAGCCAATATTCCTAGTGGAGCTGGTCCACATCTTCAAGAATTCGAAACGTCCCATGCTGGTAGGGGGAGATTTTAATATGACTAGGAAAGATAGTGATAAAAACAAGCCAAGTGGTTATAATAAATGGAGCATGCTTTTTATTCAGTAATTACCTATGGGGAAATGATGGAACTTCCCTTAGTGGGGAGGAAATACACCTGGTCTAATAATCATGAGGACCCCACTTATGCTTTATTAGACAGAGTGCTAATTTCCACCTTGTCGTGGTTTTGTCACGGCAGATGTCCTAGAGAAAGGACTTAGTCATGGAGCCATCGCTACGGGTTAACTTAAAGGGGTTAAAGCGGACAAAGGACGCAAGAGAGTTTTATACTAGTTCGGCCCCTTACGATGAAGGTAAAAGCCTACGCCTAGTTGTGATGGAATTGCTGGGGTTTCGATGACCAGGAAGCGAATACGCTTTGCCTGAGTCTCGAGTTGTTGTCTGTTGTCCTTGAACCGCCACCGGGTCGTCCCATTATATACATGGGTTGATGCCCGTCGGTTTACAGAATCCCGAGGCCGTCTCATAATCGTGTTCGGCTCTGTCTCTGCTACTTCTATCTTGCAACACAAGTTTACATATCAATGCCGGTTTATGTCTACAGGCCTTAAACCGGCTTTGGGCCCTGGGCCTTCATAAAGCGTCACCGTCTGTCTTTATGGACTTCAGATACGGATGAACTACTTATGGGGTTAACCCGGCCTCTCCTGGCCGGTTTACGCCCAGTGGTAATATCCCCAACATTAGGCCCCAGATTGATTTGAACTGGTTCATGTCAATCCTCAATACTTAAGAAAATTTCTTCTTCAACATCTTCACATAATCTTGTAAACCGCCGTGACCTCATCTGTTATTTAAAACTGTGTATAATCCACCTTCATTAATGAGCCTCCGACAATTGAGGCGACAGCTCCGCCTCATATCCAAAATTTAGCCTCCTCGATTTTCGCACCTAACGCTTATCTTTCTGCCCTTATAAATAGAGCCAGGGGGTCTTTCCATCCCCCCCCCCCGTATCTCTTCACCTCATCTTCTACCTTGCACTGCCCATCCTTTGGAGCTCCGCCGCCACCGTCAACCTTCGTTTCTTCCTCCGCGATGGCCGCTGCATCAACCTGATCGGACCAGAAAAACGTGGCAATCCTCCGCTGCTTCCTCAGCACCAGTACGTTCCTCCTTTCTTACTCCAGATCGACCATTAGGGTTCGTCGTTCTTCGTAGTTCTTCGAAGTTCTTGAATCTGTTTGTTTCTCTTTAGCAGT
>NW_025270471.1:0-1407 GCF_018294505.1 Triticum aestivum | reverse complement strand
TTTTTTTTGTCTCGTTTTGCTTTGTCCAATTCAATTGAGTAGAATCGTTTCAATTGAAGATGAACATGCTGAGAGAGATGATCTTTGAGGACTCATCGTTATCCAAGGACTTGGCGGTCGGACGAGTTTGATCGGCGGTGGTGAGGGAGATGGAGGTGAGAGAGGGTAGCGGTGATAGCAACCCTAGTTGGCTGCGCCAAATCCGGCTCTCCCATGCGCGTCATGGTCCAGCTAATTTTATTGATAGATGAACGGAAACAGAGGGGGGTAGGGGGGCGGGCAAGGGAGTACTATTTACACCATGAAATCAAGGTAAGAGCTGATTCATGTATGTAGCGCATGAGCTTTACTATCGATCCACAAACATATACACAAGGAGAGACAATGAAAATGATCTAAATCTGGATAGTTTCCCGTGCACATATACGAGGCGTGCCGTACCCCATGCGCAGTAATCTTCAAAGTACATGGCTGAATGATTGATGTAGTCACATCGATTAATAACTGTTAGATTGTATTTACATGTGTATATTGTAACGTTGTATACCACCTCATTATATATATATATATGTGATAGGCCATCCCTAGAGGGTTGTGCCGGTTCCCCCCAAAGCCTATTATCTTACATGGTATCACGCTAGGTCAGGTCGCCATGGCTGATCGTCCGCCGCCGCAGAAGCCACAGGGACATTCAGTCCTACTCCATTGATCCCCACCGGTACATGGACTCTGGGGCGACAGAGCACCTGACCAGTGAGATGGGGAAGCTTCACACTCGTGAACCCTACCATGGCTCCGACAAGATCCACACCGCCAATGGAGCAGGTATGCACATCTCTCATATTGGTCAAGCATCACTTCTCACTAGACATGCCAATAGGAGTCTTCAACTTTGCAATGTTCTTCGAGTTCCATCTGTGACACATAATCTTCTTTCAGTTCCTAAACTCACTCGTGATAATAATGTGCTTTGTGAATTTCATCCTTTTGATCTTTTTATTAAGGATCGGGGCACGAGGGACATTCTTCTTAGTGGACGGCTCTGCCAAGGTCTCTATCGTCTGGAGCATCCTGGCGTCGCTCGCGTCTTTAGTGGAGTTCGGGTATCTCCGTCACAGTGGCATGCTCGTCTTGGTCACCCGGCCACACCTATTGTCCGGCATGTTTTGCGTCGTCATGAGCTTCCTAGTGTGTCTAGTAATAAAGATGTAGCAGTGTGTGATGCTTGTCAGCAGGGGAAGAGTCATCAACTTCCTTTTTCGGAGTCCAGTCGTGAGGTGAAACATCCTTTAGAACTTGTGTTTTCAGATGTATGGGGTCCTGCTCAGACTTCTGTTAGTGGTCATAATTACTATATCAGTTTTGTTGATGCTTACAGCCGCTTTACCTGGCTTTATCTTATCAAAC
>NW_025270470.1:602-1407 GCF_018294505.1 Triticum aestivum | reverse complement strand
GTGCCAGTGTAACAGATGAGTTCTCGTCCGAAACCCTGATACTCCGAAAGAGATTGTCCAGTTTGTACACGAAGTGCGTCCAGTTTTTGCCGTAACCCTCTCTACTCTTTTGCACATGCTATGTGGGTGAAATGATAATACCATGCCAAGTTTCGACATTTTCAGAGTTCATTTTGTAGTGATTTTCAATTTCACGGTCATTTAGCTCTCTAAACAAATCGGTAAATGACTGAAAAATAGCAAATGATGTCAAAAAGTTTTCAAAATTGATGACGTCGCTTTGAATGGTGCGTACGGAACCCAAAAAAAGTCTGGAGTTGTAATAAGTTTAAAAAAATGAAGTGCCAATGTAACAGATGAGTTCTCGTCCGAAATCCTGATACTCCGAAAGGGAATGTCCAGTTTGTACACGAAGTGCGTCCAGTTTTTGCTGTAAACCTCTCTACCATTTTGCACATGCTATGTGGGTGAAATGATGATACCATGCCAAGTTTCGACATTTTCAGAGTTCATTTTGTAGTGATTTTCAATTTCACGGTCATTTAGCTCTCTAAACAAATCGGTAAATGACTGAAAAATAGCAAATGATGTCAGAAAGTTTTGAAAATTGATGAGGTCGCTTTGAATGGTGCGTACGGAAAGCAAAAAAAGTCTGGAGTTGTAATAAGTTTAAAAAAATGAAGTGCCAGTGAACAGATGAGTTCTCGTCCGAAACCCTGATACTCCGAAAGAGATTGTCCAGTTTGTACACGAAGTGCGTCCAGTTTTTGCCGTAACCCTCTCTACTCTTTTGCACATGCTATGT
>NW_025270470.1:0-592 GCF_018294505.1 Triticum aestivum | reverse complement strand
GTCGCTTTGAATGGTGCGTACGGAAAGCAAAAAAAGTCTGGAGTTGTAATAAGTTTAAAAAAATGAAGTGCCAGTGAACAGATGAGTTCTCGTCCGAAACCCTGATACTCCGAAAGAGATTGTCCAGTTTGTACACGAAGTGCGTCCAGTTTTCGCCGTAACCCTCTCTACCCTTTTGCACATGCTATGTGGTTGAAATGATGATACCATGCCAAGTTTCGACATTTTCAGAGTTCATTTTGTAGTGATTTTCAATTTCACGGTCATTTAGCTCTCTAAACAAATCGGTAAATGACTGAAAAATAGCAAATGATGTCAGAAAGTTGTGAAAATTGATGACGTCGCTTTGAATGGTGCATACGGAATGCAAAAAAGTCCGGAGTTGTAATAAGTTTAAAAAAATGAAGTGCCCATGTAACAGATGAGTTCTCGTCAGAAACCCTGATACTCCGAAAGCGATTGTCCAGTTTGTACATGAAGTGCGTCCAGTTTTTGCCTTAACCCTCTCTACTCTTTTGCACATGCTGTGTGGGTGAAATGATGATACCATGCCAAGTTTCGACATTTTCAGAGTTCATTTTATAGTGATTTT
>NW_025270469.1:0-1407 GCF_018294505.1 Triticum aestivum | reverse complement strand
GCCTCTATCAAGTGGTATCAGATTTCCAGGTTGCTCGGTGAGATTTTACAGTTTTTCGTAGTTTAGATCGAGTCTGTTCTTCATACCTACAGTCCACGAAAAAGCCACAAAAAAAAATTAGGGTTAGTTCATCATATCCGAACCAATCTGAGCCTTTGCATAATCTTTTTAGGGTTTTGCTTTGTTGAATTTGCGGTTGCATCGTCGGTCTAGTTGCTGGTCTTAGAGTCTAGTCTTTTAGAGTTTCGAGTTCTGGTCATAAGTTGTCACGCCGCCGCCGCACCATCATCATCGCCCCTGCCATCTACCACCACCGCTCCGAATCCGTATCCATATACCACCACCAATCCGTGTCCATATACCACCACCGATCCATATCCATATACTACCACCGCTACCACCACCGCTGCCATATACCACCACCATATATCTACCACCAATCCGAGTTCCTTGCTTATTAGGTTTGTTTCCGAGATCGATCTAGTTTCTGATTCGTGTTTCCTTGCCGGAGTAGGTTTCGGAAGAAAAAAAAAAGAGTCGGGTAGCCACGCTCCGTTTAGGCCCAAAATTTTTCGAAAACGCATTTTTCGAAAAAAATTCTGGCTATCCTATTTTTAGGTGTTTCTGAGTGTTTTGAGACAGGTGCCATTATAGGAAGTTTTTTTTGACCCGTTTCCAATTTTTGGGTCCGGGCATTCGAAAAAAAAAAATTTGGTCGAAAAAAAAATTTCGTGCCCATCCTGTCAGTTTGACCTAGGAAGAGTTTTGAGACACTCGCCATTATAGTGATTTTTCGCAAAAAAAAAGCAACGCAAAAAAAAAGAGCGCAAAAAAAAAGAGCGAAAAAAAAAATTCAGAGTGTGCTTTTCCCTTGTTTACGTGCCGCGCCGTGATTTTGTTGGTGTTCTAGGCTCGCGTCTCTAGCACAGTCTAGCCTAGGACCAGCACAGTATCGTCGTTGAGCGTTTATTCAACTTTGCATCTCTGAATTGATTATTGCTGACCCTTTTTGCTACCATATTATAAGCCTTCCCAGCTCCACATACATCTACGTCGTGTGTTTGACTCTCCCTGGTAATCGCTCTATCCAAGCTTTGAGAGTTTTTGACTACAACGGTTGCCGATCACCGCCTGCTGCTGGGTAAGAACTGGTAAGAATTTGAGATTTGCTTGACGGATTTGTGATACACCACCACCACTTCTTAGTAGTCTGTAGGATCATATTCTTGTGTGTTTCTATTGCTGCTAACCATGCCAGGATCACAAGCCGACGAGATTGACTGGGAGAACTTATCGAACAAGGAGCTTCATGATAAGTTTCAGCAAATGATGACTGAACAGGTACAAGATGTGCTGAACAATTTTGAAGAGGCCATGGAGAAGATCACTGGCCTTGAGAAGACGTTC
>NW_025270468.1:0-1407 GCF_018294505.1 Triticum aestivum | reverse complement strand
CCCCCCCCCCCACGTGTTGAAGCTATCGGGAGGGGGTCGGCGTTGAACACTACATCTATGTCCCACAAGTGACGTGGGCATCGACGCCCGCGGTAGGGTAGAGGGTCGTGGATCGCCGAGCGGTCGAGGGTCAAGGGGTCGAGGATCGCCGAGGGGTCGGGAGGTTGCCTAGTGTCAAAGGATTCAACAAAACCATGTCTTCATCATTAGGCGAAAGTAACAGGTGCATGATGGTACGAAGCTCTCCAAAGTTATTTTGGAACGGAGTCCCAGATAGGATAATTCGCTTTTTGGTACAAAGTTCAGCAAGAACCTTCTGAATATCGTTATTTGGAAGGCCTTTGCTGAAATTCGTACAAAAAGGCAAATTATCCTATCCGGGACTCCATTCCAGAATAACTTTGGAGGACTTCGTACCATCATGCCATGGTTACTTCCGGCTAATGATGAAGCCATGGATTTCTTCAATACTTCGACACTAGGAACCCTCTCGACCCCTCGGCGATCCTCGACCCCTTGAACCCTCGACGACCCTGGAACCCTCGACCCCTAGACGATCCTAGAACCCTCGATCCCTCGACCCTAGAACCCTCGACCCGGGATAATATCGACAACGCTTCAAGGGGGTAATATCAACAACGACAAGATACATACACGGGAGAAATTAATGTTATCGGGGAGGGGGTATATCGACCCCCCCCCACGTATTGAAGTTATCGGGAGGGGGTATATGGACCCCCCCCCCTCTCATGTTGAAGTTATCGGGAGGGGTATATCGACGATGACAGAGGAGAAGATTGAAGAAAAAAAAGAAGAAGAAAAAAGAAGAGAAGAAGAAAGGAATAGAGGAGAAGAAGAAAAAATAGAAAAATATTCTATTTTTTCTTCTTCTCCTCTTCTTTTTCTTCTTTTTTCCTCTTCTTATTTATTTCTCCTCTTCTTCCTCTCCTCTTCTTCTCCTTTCTTCCTCTTCTTATTTTCCTTTTTCCTCTCCTTCTTTTTATTCTTCTTCCTTATTTCTAGCTAGATATATAAAACTTTTCTAAAAATATATAAAACTTTTGCATATATAAAACTTTTTCTTCTTCTTCCTTCTTCCTTCTCTTCCTTCATCCTAAATATATATAACTTTTCTAAAAATGAAACTAATCTAAAATTAACGTACTAAATCAGAGAACAATTGAAAACACCATGCATATTACAATTGAAAAAATACATACATTCATACAAAAAATATATAAAACAAGCATATATATATGAAAAAAAATGAAAAAGGAGGGCGCCGGCGGCCGGACCAAGCTGCGGCGAGGATGGAGGGGTCGGGGCAGAGGCGCGGATGACGGCGAGGGCGGGCCGGGGCAGCGCGCGTCGGGGCAGGGGCGCGGGCGACGGCGACGGTGGTGGGCC
>NW_025270467.1:0-1407 GCF_018294505.1 Triticum aestivum | reverse complement strand
ACTTCTTCAATATCTTGTCAAGGTATGTACTCTGTGAAAGACCAATGAGGCGTCTTGATCTATCTCTATAGATCTTGATGCCTAATATATAAGCAGCTTCTCCAAGGTCCTTCATTGAAAAACACTTATTCAAATAGGCCTTTATACTTTCCAAGAATTCTATATCATTTCCCATCAATAATATGTCATCCACATATAATATGAGAAATGCTACAGAGCTCCCACTCACTTTCTTGTAAACACAGGCTTCTCCATAAGTCTGTGTAAACCCAAACGCTTTGATCATCTCATCAAAGCGAATGTTCCAACTCCGAGATGCTTGCACCAGCCCATAGATTGAGCGCTGGAGCTTGCACACTTTGTTAGCATTCTTAGGACCGACAAAACCTTCCGGCTGCATCATATACAACTCTTCCTTAAGGAAGCCATTAAGGAATGCCGTTTTGACGTCCATCTGCCATATCTCATAATCATAGTATGCGGCAATTGCTAACATGATTCGGACGGACTTCAGCTTCGCTACGGGTGAGAAAGTCTCATCGTAGTCAACCCCTTGAACTTGTCGATAACCCTTAGCGACAAGTCGAGCTTTGTAGATGGTCACATTACCATCTGCGTCCGTCTTCTTCTTAAAGATCCATTTGTTTTCTATGGCTCGCCGCTCATCGGGCAAGTCAGTCAAAGTCCATACTTTGTTCTCATACATGGATTCTATCTCGGATTTCATGGCTTCTAGCCATTTGTCGGAATCCGGGCCCGCCATCGCTTCTTCATAGTTCGAAGGTTCACCATTGTCTAACAACATGATTTCCAGGACAGGGTTGCCGTACCACTCTGGTGCGGAACGTGTCCTTGTGGACCTACGAAGTTCAGTAACTTGATCTGAAGTTTCATGATCATCATCATTAACTCCCTCCCCAGTCGGTAGGCACCACAGGAACATTTTCCCGCGCTGTGCTACTTTCCGGTTCGGAAGGGGTGACTATCACCTCATCAAGTTCCACTTTCCTCCCACTCAATTCTTTCGAGAGAAACTCCTTCTCCAGAAAGGACCTGTTCTTGGCAACGAAGATCTTGCCTTCGGATCTGAGGTAGAAGGTATACCCAATAGTTTCCTTAGGGTATCCTATGAAGACGCATTTTTCCGATTTGGGTTCGAGCTTTTCAGGTTGAAGTTTCTTGACATAAGCATCGCATCCCCAAACTTTTAGAAACGACAGCTTAGGTTTCTTCCCAAACCATAATTCATACGGTGTCGTCTCAACGGATTTAGACGGTGCCCTATTTAAAGTGAATGCGGCAGTCTCTAAAGCATAACCCCAAAATGAGAGCGGTAAATCGGTAAGAGACATCATAGATCGCACCATATCCAATAGAGTGCGATTACGACGTTCGGACACACCATTT
>NW_025270466.1:0-1407 GCF_018294505.1 Triticum aestivum | reverse complement strand
AGAAAATTCCTTAGTCCACTAGTTACTAAGGATAACTTTGACCGCTGTCCTGTGAGCCATTCTTGGATCACTCTTGTACCCCTTGACTGACTCATGGCAAGGCACACTTCAGGTGCGGTACACAGCATAGCATACTGAAGAGCCTACGTCTTAAGCATAGGGGACGACCTTCGTCCTTTCTCTCTATTCTGCCGTGGTCGAGCTTTAAGTCTTAACTTCGTACCTTACAACTCAGGCAAGAACTCCTTCTTTGACTGGTCCATCTTGAACACCTTCAAGGTCATGTCAAGGTATGTGCTCATTTGAAAGTATTATTAAGCATTTTGATCTATCCTTATAGATCTTGATGCTCAATGTTCAAGTAGCTTAATCCAGGCTTTCCATTGAAAAACACTTTCAAAATAACCCTATATGCTTTCCAGAAATTCTACGTCATTTCTGATCAACAATATGTCAACAACATATACTCATCAGAAATTCTATAGTGCTCCCACTCACTTCTTTGGAAATACAAGTTTCTCATAAACTTTGTACAAACCCAAAATTTTTGATCATCATCAAAGCATACATTCCAACTCCGAGATGCTCACTCCAGTCCTTAGAAGGATTGCTGGAGCTTTGCATACTTATTAGCATCTTTCGGGATTGACAAAACCTTCCGATTGTATCACATACAACCTTTCCTCATTAAAATCGTCGAGGAAACACTGTTTTGACATCCTATCTGCAAGATTTCATAAATAATGCAGTAATCGCTAATATAATTCCAACAGACTCTTAGCACCGCTACGAGTGAGAAAATCTCATCGTAGTCAACTCCTTGAACTTGTCGGAAAACATCTTAACGACAAGTCGAGCTTTCTTAATGGTGACATTTACCATCATTGTCCGTCTTCCTTTTGAAATCCATCTGTACTCATTAGCCTTACGATCATCGAGCCATTCTGCCAAAGTCTACACTTTGTTTTCATACATGGATCCTCTCTCGGATTTTATGGCCTCAAGCCATTTATCGGAATCTGGGCCCACCATCGCTTCTCCATAGCTCGTAGGTTCATTGTTGTCTAGAAACATGACCTTCAAGGCAGGATTATGTACCACTCTGAAGTAGTACGCATCCTTGTCATCCTACGAGGTTTGGGAGTGACTTGATCCAAAGTTTCATGATCAATATCATAAGCTTCCACTTCAATTGGTGTAGGTGCCACAGGAACAACTCCCTGTGCCCTGTCACACACTAGTTGAAGAGACGGTTCAATAACCTCATCAAGTCTCCACCATCCTCCCACTCAATTCTTTCGAGAGAAACTTTTCCTCGAGAAAGGACCCGATTCTAGAAACAATCCATATTGCTTTCGGATCTGAATTAGGAGGTATACCCAACTGTTTTGGGTTTCCTATGAAGAT
>NW_025270465.1:0-1407 GCF_018294505.1 Triticum aestivum | reverse complement strand
GTCTGGAGTTGTAAAAAGTTTAAAAATGAAGTACCTTTGTAATAGATGAGTTTTCGTCCAAAACCCTGCTACTTCGAAAGAGATTGTCCACTTTGTACACGAAGTGCATCCAGTTTTTGCCGTAACCATCTCTACTATTTTGCACATGCTATGTGGGTGAAATAATGATATCATGACAAGTTTCAACTTTTTCAGAGTTCATTTGTAGTACTTTTTAATTTCAGGGTCATTTAGCTCAAAACAAATCAGTAAATGCATGAAAAACAACAAATGAAGGCAGAAAGGGTTGAAAGTTGATGACGTGGCTTTGAATGGTGCATACTGAATGCACAAAAAGTTTGGAGTTGTAATAAGTTTAAAATAAGGAAGTGCCTTTGTAACAGATGAGTTTTTGTCTCAAACCCTGATACTTCGAAAGAGATTGTCTAGTTTGTACACGAAGTGCAACCAGTTTTTGCCGTAACCCTCTCTACTTTCTAACACATGCTATGTGGGTGAAATGATGATACCATGACAAGTTTCAACCTTTTCAGAATTCATTTATAGTGCCGTTTATATTTTAGGGTCATTTAGCTCAAAACAAATCAGTAAATGCATGACTAATAGCAAATGATGTCAGAAAGGGTTGAAAGTTCATGACATGGCTTTGAATGCTACATACTAAATGCACAAAAAGTCTGCAGTTGTAATAAGTTTAAAAAAATGAAGTGCCTTTGTAACAGATGAGTTTTCGTTCGAAACCCTGATACTTCAAAAAAGATTGTCCAGTTTGTACACGAAGTGCATCCAGTTTTTGCGATAACCATCTCTTCTATTTTGTACATGCTATGTGGGTGAAATGATGATACCATGCCAAGTTTCAACCTTTTCAGAGTTCACTTGTAGTGCTTTTCAATTTCAGGGTCATTTAGCTCAAAACAAATCAGTAAATGCTTGAAAAATGGCAAATGATGTCAGAAAGGGTTGAAAGTCCATGACGTGGCTTTGAATGGTGCATACTGAATGCACAAAAAGTCTGGAGTTGTAATAAGATTTAAAAAATGAAGTGCCTTTGTAACAGATGAGTTTTCGTCCGAAACCCTGATGCTTCGAAAAAGATTGTCCAGTTTGTACACGAGGTGCATCCAGTTTTTGCCGTAACCCTCTCTATTTTTTATTCACATGCTATATGGGTGAAATGATGATACCATGCCAAGTTTCAACCTTTTCAGAGTTCATTTGTAGTGCTTTTCAATTTCAGGGTCATTTAGCTCAAAACAAATCAGTAAATGCATCAAAAATAGCAAATGAAGGCAGAAAGGGTTGAAAGTTGATGATGTGGCTTTGAATGGTGCATAATGAACACAAAAAGTCTGGAGTTGTAATAAGTTTTAAAAAATGCAATGCCTTTGTAACAGATGAGTTTTC
>NW_025270464.1:0-1407 GCF_018294505.1 Triticum aestivum | reverse complement strand
TGTCGGTCATCAACACTCACATATTCGGCTGAATCGTGTCCGTTTCGTGCACTATTACTCAGTGTTTTGGGGACCCAGAGCGATTTCCACGATTGATGAACCCCGGGTGCGTTTATGTGTCCGTCGTCAACACTCACAGTTTTGTCCAATTCTAACCTGTTTCATGGACTATTACTCACCTTTTTGGGGTCCCGAAGCGATTTCCATAGTTGTTGAACTCCAAGGTGTGCTTACGTGTTGATCATCAACACTCGCAGTTTTGGCCGATTCTAGCCCGTTTCATGGACTATTAATCACCGTTTTGGGGTCCCAAAGCGATCTCCATGGTTGTCGAACTCCAAGGTGCGCTTACTTGTCGGTCATCAAGAATCACAGTTTGGGCCGATTCTGGCCCGTTTCTTGGACTATTGCTCTACTTTGGGGTGTCGGAGTCATTTCCACGATTAACGAACCCCGAGGTGCGTTTACGTGTCGGTCATCAACACTCACATATTCGGCCGATTCTAGTCCGTTTCATGCACTATTACTCAGCGTTTTGGGGATCCAGAGCAATTTCCACGATTGATGAACCCCGTGGTGCGTTTATGTGTCCGTCGTCAATGTTGACAGTTTTGGCCAATTCTGACATGTTTCGTGGACTATTAGTCACCGTTTTGGGGTCTTGAAGCGATTTCCATAGGTTTTGAACCCCCAAGGTGTGCTTGCGTGTCGGACATCAACACTCGCAGTTTTGGCCGATTCTGGCCCGTTTCATGGACTATTACTCACCGTTTTGGGGTCCCAAAGCGATTTCCATGGTTGTCGACCTCCAAGGTGCGCTCATGTGTCGGTCATCAACAATCATAGTTTGGGTCGATTCTTGCCCGTTTCTTGGACTATTACCCTATTTTGGGGTCTCGGAGTCATTTCCACGATTGACGAACCCCAGGGTGCGTTTACATGTCGGTCATCAACACTCACATATTCGGCTGAATCGTGTCCGTTTCGTGCACTATTACTCAGTGTTTTGGGGACCCAGAGCGATTTCCACGATTGATGAACCCCGGGTGCGTTTATGTGTCCGTCGTCAACACTCACAGTTTTGTCCAATTCTAACCTGTTTCATGGACTATTACTCACCTTTTTGGGGTCCCGAAGCGATTTCCATAGTTGTTGAACTCCAAGGTGTGCTTACGTGTTGATCATCAACACTCGCAGTTTTGGCCGATTCTAGCCCGTTTCATGGACTATTAATCACCGTTTTGGGGTCCCAAAGCGATCTCCATGGTTGTCGAACTCCAAGGTGCGCTTACTTGTCGGTCATCAAGAATCACAGTTTGGGCCGATTCTGGCCCGTTTCTTGGACTATTGCTCTACTTTGGGGTGTCGGAGTCATTTCCACGATTAACGAACCCCGAGGTGCGTTTA
>NW_025270463.1:0-1408 GCF_018294505.1 Triticum aestivum | reverse complement strand
AGGAAGAAGGAAGAAGAAGAAAAAGAAGGGGAGGAAAAAGGAAAATAAGAAGAGGAAGAAGGAGGAGAAGAAGGAGTCGAAGAAGGAGCAGAAGAGGAGAAAAAATAAGAAGAGGAAGAAGAAGAAAAAAAAAGGAGAAGAAGAAGGAATAGAGGAGTAGAAGAAAAAAAAGAAGAAGAAAAAAGAGGAGAAGAAGAAGGAATAGAGGATCGCCGAGCGGTCGAGGGTCGGGAACTAGGGTAGAGGGTCGAGGGTTGCCGAGGGGTCGAGGTTCGAGGATTGCCGAGGGGTCGAGGTTCGAGGATCGCCGAGGGGTCGAGGTTCGAGGATCGCCGAGGGGTCGAGGGTCGAGATTTATCAAGAATGCCCCCATTATCAATAAAAAATCCCCAGCTCGGTGAGCAGGCAAACCAATCGTGCCCCCCTCTCAAGGTGTCTAGCGATATCGTCGCTAATCTGCCAGGGATGGTGCCCGGTACCAATCCTGTTGATTACCTGACCGATGATGTGGTGTTTGAAACAATGGAGGTGGACAAATTCAGATGCCAGTACGGGAAGCCTCTCATCAAACCTGATCATCCTCCTCTAACAACGATGATGCGAAGATTCCATGAATGGTTGGGCATGATGCGATATTGTTTGCTTTGGTGATCTCCAGGAGAATGCTTTACACCGACTTTTATTGATTCCGCGTTGTTGCGGAGCTCCTTCAACCCCCTCACCAGCTGGGTCTCGAGCTCTCCAGGTGAAAACCCAAGCTTTGATTTTTGTCTGAGGGGGCGTCAAAAGCGCACCGTTACCTCCCCCTTTGGGGAATTGTCTTGGAGGCCCAATCTTCCATCTAAAGGTTGTGCCTTGCCTGTCTTGAAGTGTCGGTAAGGGCTAGGTGGTTTGCCTCCTCGGGGCCGGTGTGAACGCCGGAGTGGTGGCTCCGGGATTTGTCTTTGTGTTGCAGAGTTTTGGGGTGGCAGAATTGTCGGCAAGCGGCAAGGCTGGTGCGCAAGTGGGCGGGGGGTCTATGGGGAGACCTGAGCGGTAGCTTCCGGAGCCATACTCGTGATGCAGTCCGTCAACTTTTGTCGCTTGGGCGGCAGAGTCGTTGGCAAGGCTAGTACGCAACCTCGTGGCCGGTGCATGTGGTGTTGATGTTTTGTACACCAGAGCGATGGCTCTAGACCGTGTTGTAGGGTGTCATAGTATCATAGATTAGTAGTAGAATAGCATTTATTATGATACGATATCTATTTATGTTATTCTAACCCTCTCTCTTCTTTAATTGCGTGGCACATCAGCGTGTTTGTTAATCCCAAGTGCATGATACCGTCTAAGATACCACCACCGTGGCAAGCTTAACGGCGGCTAGCCAACTATTTGTTGAGATCCGCTTGGTTGAGATTTGAAAAAAAAA
>NW_025270462.1:0-1408 GCF_018294505.1 Triticum aestivum | reverse complement strand
GCCAACACACCCATCCGGTAGCCCTGTTATTATAATATCTTGATTGAGGAAGTTGGCCACCTCCCCATAAGGATTTCGTAGGATTTACCTCCCTAGTTGTTCCTTATGGATTCTTTTGCTCCCGAAGTCCGACCTTTTACTTGATGTCCTAGATACCAGACCATTTCTATGAATGGGTTACACTAGCACATCAAGGAGAACATTAGAAGCGGAGTGCTAAATGTTTCTCGGTCGATCATCCAGATTTTGTTCCTTGGCCTCGCTAAGATGAAATCTGAGAAGGTGTTATCTTTCTTTGCATCTACATCCTCCATCATCATTCATCATGGTAGCAAGTTGTGTTGCCGGACCCTTGACACGGATGTTGGTAAAACCTTGATGAATATGGAAATGCTCAAGTTCTTGAGAGCACGCACAAGCGTTACGTGTTATCATCGGCTCTAACTGGGATTACTCTCAGTTTCCTCGGAATGCTATGACCTCTTCAAACAGTGAATTCACTCCCTATTGTTGGGTTCTTCCCCAGTTACCAGAATCATTCCTAGCATTTGCATTTTGTTCCCAGCTTGCACCACCAATGTGCCATTCTACCATGGGTCTCTTCCACTTCCGGTGATAAGCAAACTCATCCATTATGTTGTCTTCAACAAGGTAATCCACATCATCCAAGTCCGAGTATGCCATTCTACCGACCCCCTCCAAACGATCGCTCGAGAATTGTCTTAGGCTGGTTCAAAGAGTTTCAATGATCTCTGAATCAAAAGTAATTCTTTTTGCCACTTAAGGAAATATCTCTACGAGTCACCTTCCCTAAGGTGTATCGTTATGGTATTATGGCAACTCAACTCCTCGCTACGTGGACAATCGTTTACCACCTTCTTAGGTGTGGAATCGTTGTCTACCTAGTGAACCTTCGTCATCCGTTTCTTTCCACCCCTCTTGATGTGTATCTCGTGTCTAAACCGAGAGATGGTCCTATGTCTCATTCCGTGAGTTGTTCGATCTTCGAGAAGATCGACCCTTCTAGAGTCTCCTTCCCCTCTCGTTGTCATGTTAGTTGGAGTTCTCAGAGGAAGACGTCGAGACAAAGATGGTGATCGAAACAACGTTCCTATGAAGTGCAACCTGGATCATGAAGATTGTGCTAGTTTGCGTTTCCCCTTCACCTTACCCTACGCTTGAATCTCGAGACGAGATTCTTGTTTAGTGGGGGTGAGTTGTCACATCCCTAGCTTCTGGTGCTGTCTGGTGTGTGCATCATGTTTAAATTCAAATGAAATTTGAATTGAGGAATTTTCAAAAGCCTCAGGAAACCTCTAAAAATAACCAACAATTAAATCTTCTCAAATGTGTCCAAGAAAATGTTCCTGTTATTCCATGGAAATATTGGTAAGAGGTAAAATTTAAA
>NW_025270461.1:0-1408 GCF_018294505.1 Triticum aestivum | reverse complement strand
GTGGCAATATGAGTCGGGTGATCAGATTGGTCGAATGTGATGGGTGTTTGAGACCACTTCAGATAATTTGCCTTTGCTGGGGCAACCATGTTCACCTCTCGGTTAATCACTTTCAGTCGACTTCTGCTTTCCACATCTGCAAAGATCATCAGAGTGGAGTTGATATGCGGATATCCTCCCTCACTGTCCTCTTTGTCTTCGGCCTTGTCCGACTCCTTCTCCTTGTCCTTAGACTGTTTTCCCTGAAACTGCTGGATCAGGAGTCGACATTGGCGAGTGGTGTGCTTTGGGTAAATGATATTCCCCTCTTCATCTTTCTTTGTGTGAATGTGACACGGCATATCCATCACGTCGTTCCCTTCTTTATCCTTTACCTTCTTGGGGTTCCAGGATCCTTTTGGTTTCCCCTTAAACTTTCCTTGAGTCACGGCCAGAGCCTCTCCAGGAGCTGCCGGTTCAGCCTTCCGCTTCTGTTTCCGACTGATATTTCCTTTTTCCGACTGACTCGGCTTGTGCTTGCCGCTTCGGAGTCGGTCTTCTTCTTCGCCGTTGGCGTACTTGGTAGCAATCTCCATCATCCGATTCAAGGTCATGTCACCGGTTCGACCAAATTTCAGACTCAGTTCTCTGTTCTTGACGCCGTCTTTGAAGGCGCATACTGCCTGATGATCAGAGACATTTTCCACAGTGTGGTGCAAAGTGATCCACCTCTGAATATACTCTCTGAGAGTCTCATTAGTTTTCTGCACGCAGACTTGCAACTCTGTCAATCCCGCTGGTCGCTTGCAAGTCCCTTCAAACGTTCTGACGAACACTCGGGACAGATCTTCCCAAGTGTAAATGCTGCTAGGAGGTAATTGAGTCAACCATGCCCTGGCAGAACCTTCCAACATGAGGGGCAAATGCTTCATGGCCACCTCATTGTTCCCACCACCGATCTGAACTGCCACTCGGTAGTCTTCAAGCCAAGTTTCAGGCTTAGACTCACCAGTGAACTTGCTGACTCCTGTTGCCAACCTGAAATTGGGGGGGATAACTGCGGCTCTGATTGCTCTGCTGAAACATTCAGGACCAGAAACATGTACTCGACTGCTCGTGGGTACATCTCTGTCGAGTGCACCTCGATGGGCTCTGTTCCGGTCGACCAACCCTTGCACGATAATGGATCGCGCGTCGAAGCCTGGCTCTCTGGGGTCAACTGGAACCCTACGCCCTGTACTGTACTGACGCCTATCATCTGGCTGCCGAGGAGCGTAAGACCCACCCCTCGGAGGGGAATAGGGCACTCGACGCCTATCATCTCGGTCGAGTCTGTCGCCATATTGATCTCGCCGATTCTCACGCCCTTCGCGCCGCGGAGGCGATCTGGGGCTGTGAGCCGACTGAACCGTATTCACAGTGACAGATC
>NW_025270460.1:0-1408 GCF_018294505.1 Triticum aestivum | reverse complement strand
TAAAGATTTTGATGCCTCAGTCCTTGCAAAACAGAGTCCTAAAAAAGGAAGTGGGTTGGGCTCTTATCTTAAGTGGGATGTTCGGCCATTGGTTTCAGCACTGACCGTAAGTCTGAATCTGATGAAACTTAAGTGCCTTTTACTTTGGTTCGAAAGATGACCGTCCCATTAGCCAGCCTCATCCACAGCTTCGCTAGATTTCTTTGATCTCGTGCATTTGCAACGCGGTGCTCGTAATTTCCCCAAGAGGTTGCTATGGCTTGGAGGCTCATCAGGTCTAACGGACTTTCGTCCTTCGACTCCTATAGGCGGCTTCGCTATCGCTCCTGACTTAGTATAGAAACCGGTATAAAAGACAAGTGCTCACCCTCAACTCCAAGGAATGGGAGTGAAATTCATTCCATTCCGTATAAGTAAGTTGATATGATAGGCTTTTCGGCACATCCTATGAAAGGCTCTCACCTAGCAGGCCTCTTTGACCCAGTGCTGGTACATTCTACAGTGGGAACCACCAGCCCCAATTGCTTATCCATTCAGTATTGGGTGCCATACTAGGAGTTATTATCATATAGTGAAGCGAGAAAACGACATATGCGACCGGTTTTGCTTTTAAGAAGAGTGTCATCCCAGTGTTGAAGTAAACCACGAATCAAAGCCTAGGCTAGCCTATCAGTAAAGAGCTTCCTTCTAGGAAAGGTTTCATGAGATGTTGATGTGCTACCTTCTAGCCTACACCAATGTCTTAAGTTTCCTCATAATAATGACATCGTTGTTGTTTTGGCCGAACCGGAAACGGTGGTACCACCATAAGTAGGTTCTTTCGGTATTGACCAACAAGTCCCTCTCATTGAGATTAATACCAGCTTGGTGAAACCAGAATTTCCTAATCAATCAAATCTTCTTGTAAATTCATTGTGTAAAATAACTCGTAAATTCATTATGCCAGAATTGATCACTGATCAGGTGTGATCAGTCTCATCCGTCTAAGGATCCGGTGCGATGAGTCTCATCCGTGTAATATTTTGGAATTCCTCTTCCAACTCGTCCCGGAATGGGCGTTATGGCAAAGAACAAGAAGAAAAAGACAGAAGGAATTTGTCCAATAGTAACAAATGGTGCCTCCACAGGTTGACATCCGATCCAACCTAGTAGTAAGCAATCCGCCAAAAGCAACCAAAATATTCCTTGGTGAATCGGTCGAAAACTTGAACTACGCACATACATTTCTTTAAAAAAAGGTAAAGCCAAGAGAGATATAAAAACTGGTGCTATTGCGGCTACACCTCCCGCTTTGTCAGGTATACTGCGAAGAATGGCATGGATCGGTAGGAAATACCATTCCGGCACAATATGAGGCGGGGTGGGCATCGGATTAGCAGGTATATAATTGTCGGGATGCCCCAAAACA
>NW_025270459.1:0-1408 GCF_018294505.1 Triticum aestivum | reverse complement strand
TTGCATACATTATTTATAACTGGATATACTCTTCTTCAATCTCAACACGAACGCAAGTGGTAGGATGACTTGCATTTTGCTCTTTCTGATGAATTAGATATACCCTTGCATGTGAAGATTCAGAATCATAAAAGATCACATTCAAGTATTATCTAAAAGGGATTGAAAGTGGAATAAAAGAACCTGGGGTGATGAGTTTTTTTCCTTGGTCATCTAAGAATTACTTTATTTGTAATCTAGAGCAGTTAGTAATTTCGCTGGAATCAAATGCACATTCTACCATTGTATGGGTATTTGCTAAAATGTACTCCCTCGTCCCAAAATAAGTGATGTGGTTTTAGTTCAAATTTGTACTAATACCACGACACTTATACTCCCTCCGGCCCAAAATAAGTGACGTGGTTTTAGTATTGAAATAAAACCATGCCACTTCTTTTGGGACGGAGGGAGTACATGTGATGCAGGGTGCATCAAATAGAAAAAAAATTACAATTGTTAAATATTGTCGTGTACATATCATTTTGTCCACCCTTTGCTGTGTCCTGTAGCTTTCGTAGCTTTTTGGGTATGAACTACACGCAGCTAGCAGTAGTTGTGTATATATTGTTGACTTAAATTGAGGCCAAGTCTTGTGGCTGACTTCTGGCAACATAAAGACTTGTCCTAAATCCAAAATTCAGCGGTTGACTTTGAGCAATCTTTTGCAACACAATCTTGGACGAAGGTTGTTTTTGGACCAAATTAAGATTTTTGATTGCGGTATACATTCTAAACAGCTAATCTGAGCTATTTATGGCTGGGTCTATAGTCATGCTCCTGATGTTGCGATGGCTGCTCTTCCTGCCACACCACACAAAGATGTACTTTTTTTAACAGTTCTTAGGTCCATGGATTACTTAAGTGGCAATGCTCATGTTAGCTTTAGCATAGTTAGTTTGTTGTTGCTAGTGGCAATGCTATTTGTCTATTGCAATTGACAACAGGTTGGTTAAAAATTGATGTACATGTTAGGATTAATGCTAGACTATTCTCGTGGATGCCAATCTCCTAGATTATTTAGATATATGGCTTTAGTGTGGTTTATAGTCATGCTCCTGATGTTGCTAGGGTGGTTGACTGTCATGTTGTGGCTAGGCTCTTTTGCTGTTGGATGGTACATTCTTAGCTGGCTTATGCGGGATCTATGTTCTAGTGAAAAGAGTGTTGCTTGGAGTTCTAGTCTCTCCCAGATCCCTAATTATTTTGTTTGTTCGATTTAGAGCAGCAGGTGCCCTTTATGGACAACATCAACGAGGAACATGCTGGACCACACGCCCATGCTCTTGAGCTAGACGAGGACATCATCGTGTCGTACCTCAATCTCGAGGTGACGATGATGCCGACTCACCGCACAAGGTTGCTCTCTGCT
>NW_025270458.1:0-1408 GCF_018294505.1 Triticum aestivum | reverse complement strand
CATGAACATAAGGCATAAGATAAATTTATCCCCATGGAAATAGAAAACATTTTGAAAAAATCACCAATTGCACAGACCATTACAGTTGTATCAACATCACAAGTAAACAACAATTTGTTTTCGTATTTTGAGCTTTGGACAGAGTTCTAATACATGAATAAAAAGTGGTATATTATAGTATTTCACAAAGTTTCTGGAACTTGTTGAGAAGAAATCATGCACACGGAGTGACATATATTAACACTAAAAATGACTAAATATATACTAATCAGCCAGCTTAACTGGCAGGATTTTCCCCAATTTTTTTGACAGAGCAGACACGAACACTAAAACAAGTTCAACACTGCAGAATGGAAATCACATATTTTTTGACAAAGAATTCTGCATCTAATCAACTACTCTAGGTATGTACGTACATGGCAGACAAAAACACCTAGCAATAGCAACAAGAGAACATAGTTTCGTCCCTTAGGAAAAAAACACGCCAGAGCATGAGAGATGGAGAGAGTAGAGAGAGAGAGAGGGGGGGATGATACCTTGACGAGCTCCCCTGATGGCGTGGGTAGTAGGGTCGGGGCAGCGTCCCGGGAAGAACTAGGCACACGCGGTCCGAGGTGCGTGCAGCCTGCGCGCGAGAGGAACCAGCATCATCTGGGAACCTTGACGGCGGCATAATCGAATCGAACAAAGGGGGAGGGGGAGGAGAAGAGGACCTTGCGAGACCTTCAATGGCGGGGTCGCGGGAGAGAAGAAGAACGTGAGCAGTGGCGTGGTCAATGGGAGCAGCTCGAGCAAAGGTGGCGGCGGATCTGGCCGGCGTCGAGGGCGGCGGGGCGGCGGCGTCGGGAGAGGAGAGGGGAAGGGGATCGAGGGCGAGGGCGAGGGCGAGGGAGAGAGAGGGGATAGAGGGCGAGGGCTCGGGCAAGGGAGAGAGAGGGGATCGAGGGCGAGGGCTCGGGCGAGGGAGAGAGAGGGGATCAGAAGTAGGGGGGCACAATACTAATGGCGCACCACCCCGCGGTGCGCCATAAGTATATACATGCTAATGGCGCACCTCGACCTGGTGCACCATTAGTATTTTTTTTATTTCCGCTCGAGCCAACAGGTTATCTCCCACCTGACCTTATCCACATCAACTCCCCTCTACTAGCTCGACTGGTTAGGTGCCCGTTCTCACACCAGGAGGTCCTGGGTTCGATTCCTAGGCTCCACAAAAAAAATTTATGCATTTAAAATGCTGTTTGATACTTTTTTGTGTTTAAATATGTTCAAACTTGTTTAAATCATAACAGTAATTTTTTTATAAGACAGTAATATTTTTTTAAAAAATATCATCAAACAGTAATGCCGGTGGAGCGGGGGAGGGTGCAGGGGGTCGGTGGCGGCGGTTGAGTAGGGGAGGGGTGCG
>NW_025270457.1:0-1408 GCF_018294505.1 Triticum aestivum | reverse complement strand
ATTGCTGACCCTTTTTGCTACCATACTATAAGCCTTCCCAGCTCCACATACATCTACGTCGTGTGTTTGACTCTCCCTGGTAATCGCTCTATCCAAGCTTTGAGAGTTTTTGACTACAACGGTTGCCGATCACCGCCTGCTGTTGGGTAAGAACTGGTAAGAATTTGAGATTTGCTTGACGGATTTGTGATACACCACCACCACTTCTTAGTAGTCTGTAGGATCATATTCTTGTGTGTTTCTATTGCTGCTAACCATGCCAGGATCACAAGCCGACGAGATTGACTGGGAGAACTTATCGAACAAGGAGCTTCATGATAAGTTTCAGCAAATGATGACTGAACAGGTACAAGATGTGCTGAACAATTTTGAAGAGGCCATGGAGAAGATCACTGGCCTTGAGAAGACGTTCGAAACAAAGCTCGATAACAGATTTAATGAACTGCTTGCGCGTCTTCCACCACCGGCTGCACCTGTCGCACCTCTGCAACAACAACAACTACGCCCCTTTCCGAATCAGTATGGACGAGCACAGCGTGTTCCTATTGTGCCAGGACAAACTTCTGGTGCCGATGTTACTGCTGTTGGTGCTTCTTTGGCTCCTGCTACTGCTCCTGCTGGTACTCGGGAGGATGATGAGTATGCGGGCGATTATGAGGATGAGGTTGATCAAACTCAGATCTACGAGCAGCCACTAGCACCACCACCAGCAGGTCGACCTCAGGTATATATTCGTAATGGTAGGCCTGCACCACCACCTCAGGTACGAGATGATGTCCATATTCCTAAACTGAAATTGAATATTCCACCATTTGAGGGTAGATATGTTCCTGATATATATCTTACTTGGGAGTTAAAAACTGAACAATGATTTACATGTTTACAATATCCTGAGGAGAGACGAGTTGCTGCTGATGTTTGTGCTTTCACTAGTTTTGCATGTGTATGGTGGTCTGAACATTGTAGATTATATCCTATTCCAACTACTTGGGCTGCTTTGAAAACTGCTATGCGTACGCGTTGGGTTCCACCATATTATCAACGTGAATTGCTTCAAAAATTGCAGCGTTTAAGACAAGGAAAAAATTCTGTAGAAGAATATTATCAGGAATTACAAACTGGCATGATTCGATGTGGTATTGTTGAGGAGAATGAAGCTATGCTTGCACGTTTTCTGGGTGGATTAAATAGAGAGATTCAGACCATTCTAGACTATAAGGAGTATACTAATATCACTCGTTTATTCCATCTTGCTTGTAAAGCTGAACGTGAAGTGCAGGATCGACAAGCATTGGCGCGAACTAACTTTTCTACAGGCCGACCTTCCTCATGGACGCCGCGTGCATCTTCTACTTCAACTGCACCAGCACCTCAATCAGGTGCCTCCTACAGCCGTGATACAAGAAAA
>NW_025270456.1:0-1408 GCF_018294505.1 Triticum aestivum | reverse complement strand
GATGACCGACACGTAAATGCACCCCGTGGTTCGTTAATCGTGGAAATCACTCCGGGGGCCCAAAAAAGTGAGTAATAGTCCATGATACGGGCCAGAATCAGCCAAAACTATGAGTATTGATGACCGACAGGTAAGCGCGCCTTGGGGTTCAACAACTATGGAAATCACTTCCGGACCTAAAAACAGTGAGTAATAGTCCACAAAACACGTTAGAATTGTCCAAAATTGTGAGTGTTGCTGACCGACACGTAAACACAACCCGCGGTCATTTCGGGACCCCATAACTAAGTAATAGTCCAAGAAACGGGCCAGAATCGGCCTAAACTGCGATTGTTGATGACTTACACTTAAGCGCACCTTGGGGTTCAACAACCATGGAAATCGCTTTGGGGCCCCAAAACGGTGAGTAACAGTCCACGAAACGGGTCAGAATCAACAAAAACCGCGAGTGTTGATAACCAACCCGTAAGCGCACCCACGGGTTCCTTAATCGTGGAAATCACTCCGGGGCCCCAAAAAAGTAAGCAATAGTCCACGAAACGGGCCAGAATCGGCCAAAACTATGAGTGTTGATGACCGACACGTAAACGCACGCCGGGGTTCGTTAATCGTGGAAATCACTCCGGGACCCCAAAACAGTGAGTAATAGTATACAAAAAAGGCAAGAATCGGACAAAAGTGTAAGTGTTGATGACCGAAACGTAAACGCACCGTGCGGTTCGTTAATCGTTGAAATCACTTCGATACCCCAAAACAGTGCGTAATACTCCACGAAACGGGCTAGAATCGGCCAAAACTGCGAGTGTTGATGAGCGACACATAAATGCACCCCGGTGTTCGTCAATCATGGAAATCACACCGAGACCCAAAAACAGAGTAATAGTCCAAGAAACGGGCCAGAATTGGCCAAAACTGTGAGTGTGGATGACCGACACGTAAATGCACCCCATGGTTCGTTAATCGTGGAAATCACTCCGGGGGCCCAAAAAAGTGAGTAATAGTCCATGATACGGGCCAGAATCAGCCAAAACTATGAGTATTGATGACCGACACGTAAGCGCGCCTTGGGGTTCAACAATTATGGAAATCACTTCGGGACCTGAAAACAGTGAGTAATAGTCCACAAAACACGTTAGAATTGGCCAAAATTGTGAGTGTTGCTGACCGACATGTAAACACAACCCGGGGTCATTTCGGGACCCCCATAACTAAGTAATAGTCCAAGAAACGGGCCAGAATCGGCCCAAACTGTGATTGTTGATGACCTACACTTAAGCGCACCTTGGGGTTCAACAACCATGGAAATCGCTTTGGGGCCCCAAAACGGTGAGTAACAGTCCACGAAACGGGTCAGAATCGACAAAAACCGCGAGTGTTGATAACCAACCCGTAAGCGCACCTAGGGGTT
>NW_025270455.1:0-1408 GCF_018294505.1 Triticum aestivum | reverse complement strand
TATGACCCCGCTCGACTTCTTATTCACCCTAGCTCTCTGTCCAGGAGTTGCAAGTAGTTTCTGGTGTTTGTAGCCTACTGGAGGCCGTGGACAGCGCTGACCGTAGGGGTGGGCTGTGATGCGGTAGGTACGTGGCCGGGTGTACCGAATACCCGTTAGGTATCTCGGGAACCCTGTTCACATCGTTCGGGGCCGTATGGGAAACCTCGGCCGGACTCCCTGCGGATGGAACCTGAATAGGCGATAAACCTGGACTAGAGGCTTAAGTGTTTAGGTAGGTCGTGGTCTACACCCACGTCGGCTTTCGCTTGAAGTCTGCCGAGCACATGTCGTGTGCAGACGCTAAGTGGTGGAAACATGTATGAGGAAGTACACCCCTGCAGGGTTATCATGATCTATTCGAATAGCCGCGTCCGCGGTAAAGGACTACTTGGTTGCCTATACAGTTCATAGACAAGTAAATGGATACTACTAAAAGCCTCAAGATAAGTGTGAGTGCCGAGGATGGCTCTTCTGTAGGAAGACGGAGGTGGATCCTCGGTAGTGTATTGAAGTGGTGAGTAGTGGACTCGTGTGCGCAAAACCATTTCAAGTTGGAGTATCGTAGGATAGCCTAGCCAAGAGTCAGAGCTGGCTTGCTGCAATAACTCCACCAACCCTTCTTGATACTATGCATGTATGTAGGATCTGATGTAAGTCTTGCTGAGTACCTTTGTACTCATGTTGCTATAATCTACATTTTTACAGAAGACGCTGCAACCCCTTCTGATGGGTTCTATGTAGACGTTGACCATCAACGAGTAGGCTAAAGACCCAGGTGGTGACCCTGAGCTTGTGAAGGACCATGTAGTATAGCTAGGCTTTCCAAGCCTCTTTTATTTTACTAGTTGTCTGTACTCAGACAAGTTACTTCCGTTGCTGGTTTGTATGACTGTATGACTTGTATGTTGGGTCGTGAGACCCGTACCTTTGTGTGTGATATGTATGGCTCCCTGAGCCTTAAATAAAGTACTTGTGTCGTAGAGTCATGTTGTGATGCTTCGTTGTATTTGCACATATCGAGCATATTGTGTGTATGATTGAAATGCTTGGTATGTGTGGGATCTGACTATCTAGTTGTTTATCTTTAGTAGCCTCTCTTACCGGGAAATGTCTCCTAGTGTTACCGCTGAGCCATGGTAGCTTGCTACTGCTCTGGAACACTTAGGCTGGCCGGCATGTGTCCTTCTTCGTTCCTGTGTCTGTCCCTTCGGGGAAATGTCACGCTTTGAGTACCGGAGTCCTGTTAGCCCGCTACAGCCCGGTTTACCGGAGTCCTGCTAGCCCAGTGCTACAGCCTGGACCCACTTGCTGATGACCGACACGTTCGAAGCTGGGTCATGGATGCCTGTCCCTGTAAGTCTGTGCC
>NW_025270454.1:0-1408 GCF_018294505.1 Triticum aestivum | reverse complement strand
TCACTTGTGTGACCGTTTTGGGCTGCGGCCAACTCTCAATAGCTTCAATCTTGGCTTTATCAACTTCAATTCCCTGTGGAGTAACAACATAGCCAAGAAAAGATACTCGGTCGGTGCAAAAGGTGCACTTCCCAAGGTTACCAAACAAACGTGCATCACGTAGAGCAATAAAAACAGCACGTAAATGTTCCAAATGTTCTTCCAAAGATCTGCTATAAATCAATATGTCATCAAAGTAAACTACCACAAATCGTCCAATGAAAGCACGTAAAACTTCGTTCATTAATCTCATGAAAGTACTAGGTGCATTAGTTAACCCAAAAGGCATGACTAACCACTCATATAATCCAAACTTAGTTTTAAATGTTGTTTTCCATTCATCTCCCAATTTCATACGAATTTGATGGTAGCCACTACGCAAATCAACTTTGGAGAATATTGTAGAGCCACTCAATTCATCAAGCAGATCATCTAGCCTAGGAATAGGATGACGATAACGAATAGTAATATTATTAATGCCTCTACAATCAACACACATACGTGATGTACCATCCTTTTTCGGCACTAGAATAATAGGAACAGCACAAGGACTAAGGGATTCGCGTATATAACCTTTGTCGAGAAGCTCTTGTACTTGACGCATAATCTCCTTCGTCTCCTCTGGATTGGTACGGTATGGTGCACGGTTTGGCAGTGAAGCACCGGGAATTAAGTCAATCTGATGCTCAATCCCTCGAATAGGCGGTAATCCCGGTGGCACGTCTTGTGGAAAAACGTCAGCGAACTCCTGCAAAATGTTAGTGGCAGCAGGAGGCAAAGAGGAAGGCACGTCCTCGAATGAAAATAATGCCTCTTTGCACACAAAAGCATAGCAAACAGATTTGCTGAAATCTAGCTCATCAATATCAGATTTGGTGGCAAATTCACATGCACTTTTCAATTTAATTTCAGAAGCAACACTAGATGGTTTATTATTAGGCTTCATTTGTTGCTCAAATTCTTTTGCCACAATCTGATTTTCACTCTTATTCTTCTCCTGTTGTGCTTTATTAGCTCTATTAATATCATCTTTCAAAATGGAATCAGGAGTCATAGGAAGCAAAGTAATATTTTTATCCTTATGAACAAGAGTATAGTGATTGTTTCTACCATGGTGTACAGAATTTTTATCAAATTGCCATGGTCTACCAAGTAATAAGGAACATGCTTGCATAGGTACCACATCACAATCAACATAATCAGCATATGTAGAGATACTAAAATGCACACGAATAGTACGTGTTACCTTAACCTTGCCGCTGTTGTTGAACCATTGGATGTAGTAAGGATGTGGATGTGGTCTTGTGGTGAGAGAAAGCTTCTCCACCATCTCCATGCTAGCCAAGTTGTTGCAGCTCCCTCCGTCTAT
>NW_025270453.1:0-1408 GCF_018294505.1 Triticum aestivum | reverse complement strand
TGACGTCAGTGGTCAACTGCGGCTGGCTGAAGTCAAACCTGACGTGTGGGGCCCACACGTCAGTGACAGGGGGGTTAAACAGGGTTAATTTAATCCTAATTACTAATTAGTGGCGCTGGGGCCCACTAGTCAGTGTCAGGGGGTTAACTAACAGTGGTTAGCACTAATCCTAATTAGCTACAGGGCTGGGCCCACCTGTCAGGGACTCAGGGGGTGTCCTGCCGTGGTCAAAGTGGGTCAAACCCACCGGCGACGTAACGCCGGCGAGGCCCGAGACGGCGGCGCGATGCGGAATCGCGCTATAGGGCACGGGAGAGGCCGTGCTTGGGCTCGTTGGAAAGCTCTTGCTCCCGCGCGTCGAACGGTGGCCGTGGCTGGGCCTGGGGTGGCCGGAGTCGACGGCGGCGAGCTCGGCTGCGGCCGCCGGGGTTCGGTCGTGCACGGGAACAGGGTTGGAGCTCGAAGGCGAGCGAAGCGAGGCGCTAGGGATGCTCTACGGGGTCTTGCAAACTCATTGGACTCGCCGGGGTGACCAAATGGTCACCGGAGCTGCGTCGACGGTGAGCTCGGCGACGGCGGAGGTTCGGCCGTGGTGGGGAGGAGGCTACGGTGGGGGAACGAGGGGGAGGAGAGGGGGAAACGGTGGCGTAGCTCACCGCGGTTGCAGTGGGCGTCGATGCGGGCTCGGGGACGCGCTGGAGACGGCGAATCGACGGTGATGGTGGTCGGAGCCCGAGGAGGGGAACGGCGACGTGGCGGCGATGCAGGGCTTCTGGAGGACCGTGGAGCGGTGGGGAGGAAGAGGGGGTCGTGGCGGAGCTTCTGAGCTAGTCGGGGAAGCGAGGGGTGGCCGGAGACGGCTGCTGTGGCGAACGGCGGCGACGGGGGGTGTTCGGCCGTGTGAGAGAGAGAGCGAGGGGAGGAGGGAGAGCCGGGGAAGAGTGAGACAGAGCAGGGGGAGAGGCGTGGCGTCGTCCAGGGCATCGAAGCGAGGAGGGGAGGGCAGGCAGGCAAGGAGAGAGGTGGCGTGGCGCGGTGGCGCGCGCGCGCGCCGGCCACACTCCCCTCCCTCTGTCGGGACGAAGACGACAGAGGAGGGAGGTGGGCTGGGCCGGCTGCTGGCTGGGCCAGCCAGCTGGCTGGGCCGCACAGTGGAGGAGCCCAGGTAAGCTCCTCCTGTTAATTATTTTCTGTTTTCTAATTTCTGACATTTGTTTTGATTTAAATAATATATTAAATCATTTATTTAACTTATGCCAATTTTTGCAGGAGCTATATATATTATTCCAGAGCTCCTTTATAGTTGGCATAATATTTGGACATATATTAATATATATAACTAATATATTTCCAATGCAAATATTTATGCATTAATTCCAAATGCCCAAAATAAATACCTATGAGCTCT
>NW_025270452.1:0-1408 GCF_018294505.1 Triticum aestivum | reverse complement strand
TAACTGTCATCGTAACGTTAAGCGTGCGGACCCTACGGTTCGAGAACAATGTAGACATGACCGAGACACGTCTCCGGTCAATAACCAATAGCGGGACCTGGATGCCCATATTGGCTCCTACATATTCTACGAAGATCTTTATCGGTCAGACCGCATAACAACATACGTTGTTCCCTTTGTCATCGGTATGTTACTTGCCCGAGATTCGATCGTCGGTATCCAATACCTAGTTCAATCTCGTTACCGGCAAGTCTCTTTACTCGTTCCGTAATACATCATCTCACAACTAACATATTAGTTGCAGTGCTTGCAAGGCTTATGTGATGTGCATTACCGAGAGGGCCCAGAGATACCTCTCCGACAATCGGAGTGACAAACCCTAATCTCGAAATACGCCAACCCAACATCTACCATTGGAGACACCTGTAGTACTCCTTTATAATCACCCAGTTACGTTGTGACGTTTGGTAGTACCCAAAGTGTTCTTCCGGTAAACGGGAGTTGCATAATCTCATAGTTATAGGAACATGTATAAGTCATGAAGAAAGCAATAGCAACATACTAAACGATCGGGTGCTAAGCTAATGGAATGGGTCATGTCAATCAGATCATTCTACTAATGATGTGACCTCGTTAATCAAATAACAACTCCTTGTTCATGGTTAGGAAACATAACCATCTTTGATTAACGAGCTAGTCAAGTAGAGGCATATTAGTGACACTCTGTTGGTCTATGTATTCACACATGTATTATGTTTCCGGTTAATACAATTCTAGCATGAATAATAAACATTTATCATGATGTAAGGAAATAAATAATAACTTTATTATTGCCTCTAGGGCATATTTCCTTCAGTCTCCCACTTGCACTAGAGTCAATAATCTAGATTACACTTTAATGATTCTAACACCCATGGAGCCTTGGTGCTGATCATGTTTTGCTCGTGGAAGAGGCTTAGTCAACGGGTCTGCAACGTTCAGATCCGTATGTATCTTGCAAATCTCTATGTCTCCCACCTGGACTAAATCCCGGATGGAGTTGAAGCGTCTCTTGATGTGTTTGGTCCTCTTGTGAAATCTGGATTCCTTTGCCAAGGCAATTGCACCAGTATTGTCACAGAAGATTTTCATTGGACCCGATGCACTAGGTATGACACCTAGATCGGATATGAACTCCTTCATCCAGACTCCTTCGTTTGCTGCTTCCGAAGCAGCTATGTACTCCGCTTCACATGTAGATCCCGCTACGACGCTTTGTTTAGAACTGCACCAACTGACAGCTCCACCGTTTAAAGTAAACACGTATCCGGTTTGCGATTTAGAATCGTCCGGATCAGTGTCAAAGCTTGCATCAACGTAACCTCTTACGGTGAGCTCTTTGTCACCTCCATATACGAGAAACATATCC
>NW_025270451.1:0-1408 GCF_018294505.1 Triticum aestivum | reverse complement strand
GGTACTTTGGGGGTTAAGGACCACGCCCAACCGGTCGACTGGAAGAACTCCGTTCTTCTTGGTCTACGGAGCTGAAGCAGTCTTGCCGAGTGACCTTCTCCACAATGCTCCTCGGGTCGAGCTCTACACCGAGGCTGAAGCAGAACAAGCACGGCAAGATGCAGTCGACCTTTTAGAGGAAGAAAGGGAGATGGCTCTGATCCGATCGACCATTTATCAACAAGACTTGTGTCGCTTCCACGCCAAAAACGTGAAGAGTCGAGCCTTCCAGGAAGGAGATTTGGTTCTCCGAGTGGATCAGCAGAAACCACACAAGCTTGCTCCTTCTTGGGAAGGTCCCTTCATTGTCACCAAGGTTCTCCACAATGGAGCATATCGTCTTTACAATGTCGAGCATCAGATCGACGAGCCCCGAGCTTGGAACGCGGAGCTTCTCCGCCCCTTTTACACTTAAGTATTCACTCGGATGAGTTGTAATAAAAGTACTTCTGTAGTTTATTTATCAAAGACAAGAGCTTTATAATTTTCCTAGTAATTGTTATTACTTTTGTCCACATAAAGCAATCCCCCAGTGGGTGACTTGGCTGCGAATCTGATTCGCCTAAGTCTGTAAAAAAAATCCTAACCGAGTGGTGAGCCAGCCTCCCACTCGAAGGCTTAGCTGCGAAATCCGTTTTGCCTAAGTTAAACAAAATCCTACTGAGTGGTAAGCCAGCCTTCCACTCGGAGGCTTAGCTGCAGTCCAAGTACTCACCTAAGTTTTTGAAAATCCTACCGAGTGGAAAGTAAGCCTTCCACTCGAAGGCTTAGCTGCAATCCAAGTACTCGCCTAAGTTTTTTGAAAATCCTACCGAGTGGAAAGCCAGCCTTCCACTCGGAGGCTTAGCTGCAGTCCAAGTACTCGCCTAAGTTAAACAAAATCCTACCGAGTGGTAAGCCAGCCTTCCATTCGGAGGCTTAGCTGCAGCATTACGCTCGCCTAAGTTCAAATACAACATGCGCTCTGCAAGGAGGACGAGGTGCAGGTCGACTGCTACCCTCTCCTTCCGAGCTACGCCACAAATACAACGTGCGCTCTGCAAGGAGGATGAGACGCAGGTCGACTGCTACCCTCTCCTTCCGAGCTACGCCACAAATACAACGTGCGCTCTGCAAGGAGGAGGAGGTGCAGGTCGACTGCTACCTCCTTCTCCAGAGGTACGCCTTGAAAATCCTACCGAGTGAAGAGCAGACCTCCCACTCGGGGGCTTAGCTGCAGCCCAGTGCTTGCCTGAGTTCTTGAAAAACCTACCGAGTGGAGAGCAAACCTCCCACTCGGGGGCTTAGCTCCAGCCCAGTGCTCGCCTAAGTTTTTGAAAATCCTACCGAGTGGAGAGCAAACCTCCCACTCGGGGGCTTAGCTGCAGCC
>NW_025270450.1:0-1408 GCF_018294505.1 Triticum aestivum | reverse complement strand
CTAGATGATCCCCTAAGCACTTAGGGTCATAATAATAATTCCAACATATATGTCGAGGCAATAATTACCTCAACACACCGATTAGTGTGGTTAATCTGGCCCATGGGAACATCGGAAACAGAAGGAAGGGATTTGCAAATGCATCGGACTATTTAGAAACCTGGGATGACTCGGACAGCATAACGGCTATAATTGCTCAAAAAGATTTGAGACAATCACAAAAATGGTGGCATAACCACTCAGAAGCACAATATCAAGGTTCCGAGATCAACAATTAACATACGGAAGTAGTAGGAACTGAACTGAGACTTAAATCCAACAATCTTATAAGTCTATTGATTAGTAACACGTGATCCTAATAGAAAGAAGAGATAGCCTAGTTCTTAATCCCCGCAGGAAAGATAAGATGACTCAGATCAGAAGGGCATGAGGTATAAGGAGTAAAAAGAGCCTTACGTTCCATCCCACAATCAATTCCCTTATATAACTAAAGAATTTCTAAACTCAACTTCGACCAGTTTGGCTTGGTAATCCTACAGGCAGTCAAGCTCTGATACCAACGCTGTCAAGACCCCGACTCAATGCCACATCGATCTAGCATGTAACACCTCATATCACTTTGCGGCCTCACGCACGGTATTCCCACGGGTGTCGCCTTACCTTTGCCCGGGACCGTTTGCGTCTTTTGGCACACGTATATGACAGTGTCGCTAGCATCCATATGATAAGGAGCCCGGGCTGACATGGCTAGTCGTAAACCCAAAGCGGCACAGACTTACAGGGACAGGCATCCATGACCCAGCATCGAACGTGTCAGTCATCAGCGAGTGAATCCAGGCTGTAGCACTGGGCTAGCAGGACTCCGGTGAACCGGGCTGTAGCGGGCTAACAGGACTCCGGTATTCACCGCGTGACATTTCCCCGAAGGGACAGACACAGGAACGAAGAAGGACACATGCCGGTCAGCCTAAGTGTTCCGGAGCAGTAGCAAGCTACCATGGCTCGGTGGAAACACTAGGAGACATTTCCCCGTAAGAGAGGCTACTAAAGATAAACAACTAGATGGTCAGATCCCACACATACCAAGCATTTCAATAACATACACACAATATGCTCGATATGTGCAAATACAACATGGCATCACAACATGACTCTATGACTCAAGTAATCTATTCAATAGGCTCCGAGGAGCGAGATATTACAAACATGGGTCTCATGACCCAACATTCAGAGCATACAAATCAAGCACAAGCGGAAGCTATCATGTCTGAGTACAGACATCTATAAATGAAAAAGGCTGAGAAGCCTGACTATCTACCAAATCCTGCCGAGGCACAAGATCGTAGCTGAGGTAACAAGCTAAACGTCGAAGACCACGCGGAAATACTAGTGAGACTGAAGTCTCTCT
>NW_025270449.1:0-1408 GCF_018294505.1 Triticum aestivum | reverse complement strand
GTCAACCATATCCTGCATGCAATCATCTTGCTTATTAATTTACTCTCATAGCAAATTAATCGTGTTGTAAATAAAACAATGCATGTATATTGATCAACATATACAATTGCCAAATTGTCTGAACATACACGTTGACATAAATTGCACTTGTACAATACAGTAATATTCACTAATTACTGAACAATACAATATAGTAATGTACACAAATTACTAAATAACTTGTCACAACTTCAAACTGCTAGTTAAAGATTAAACAGAAAAATAAAAACGACATAATGGTCCTAGTTCGCAAAAAGGAAGACCCAAAGTAGTAGCACAGCCCAATGCTACATTCGGCCTTTCGGCCCAGCTGGCCCGGCGCCGCTTTAACCATCAAATAAAAGAGCCTGACGGCTAGGGTTTCCACTATCGCCCCCAATCCTCATTCCAGGCGGCGCCACCCACCCCTGTCCCCGCTGTCGCGCCGCATGCGCGCTCACCAGCAAACCGCCGGTGGTCGAGGAACGAAGTCCTCCTCGTCCGACTAGGGGGTGTAGTCAGGGGTGGCCACTCCATTCGTGAGTCCATTTGCGAGGCCGACCGATACCGGATTCCATGCTACTGGACGCCATCCAGGACGATAGTCGACGGCGGCGACGGAGCGGCCGAAGAGGAGACGGCGGCTCGCGCCAGTGTCGGGCGGACCCGCGCTGCCGCTCATGCCGGCGACGTCCGTGGCAGCCGTCCCACCAGTGCCTAAGAGGAAGAGACCCTGTTCGCCGCGAGGAGCAGGGGAGCGACCGAACGTCCATGGGGCACTTCTTGTCCCCGCAGAGTCCAGGCCTGGCCCGGCGCTGCCACTTGCTCCGGCAGAGGTGACCGCGCCCGCGGTGGCCATGGCGCGTCCCGGAGTCGGCATGAAGATGAGGCCGTCGCCCCCGATGTTGGCGACACACGTCGGAGCCCGGCTGTAGCCGCATGCAGGTACGTCACTGGAGATCTCCCATTCTTGCTCCTCTGCCGTTGGTGACGGCAGGCGTGTGCCACTGGAGCGAGCGGGGCACGGGCCATATCGGTGCACACGGCACCACAGTGGTGCGGCTGGAGCGGCAACTGCAGGCTCTAGCACACCCATCTCGAAGTTCAGCGGTGGTGGAGCACTTAGTACGGTGACTGGCCCTGGGTCCAGACCCTGGCGGTTGTCCCCCGGCGTGGCCAGGCGTCTGTTCACTAGCGTGGCGTGACGGTGTCGTCCAGCGGCCGCGTGATGGCGGCGTCCTCCAGTGAATTTCTGGCAGCGGTTAATGCCGAGGCCAGAAACTTGTGGTGGTGCCCCCCATCGACGGTCGACGAACCGGCGGCGCTGCTCGGCAAGGAATTTTCGGTGACCTTCTTCCCAGAGAAGACCAAGGAGAAGGGCGCCGAGGGA
>NW_025270448.1:0-1408 GCF_018294505.1 Triticum aestivum | reverse complement strand
TTAATGATGAACTCGTGTGTCGGAACTCGCTCCATAGTTCATTTCCCGAGAATCTTACATTGTCATCTCGTCAATTATGTTGCACCTTTTCTTCCTAGGTATCCTGCCACCAATCAGAACTGAATCTCGGTCTGATATGATGGTTGGAACATATTTCCAAGAGATATAACACTGGTCTTTATGTGACCCGGTAAGGTGATGTCGTGCCTAGCACACCTGGCCGGAGGCCCTATTGTTATAGATTCCTTTTCAGCAAGGTTATCCATTTTTCCATGAGGAAATTGTAAGACTTATTCTATAAGTTGTTTCCGATGGATCCTTTGTATCCAAAGTCTGACCTTTGCTTGAAGACCATGCCAATGCTACCTCGAAGCATGTCTGTGGTACTCTGATTTTCAATAAGAGCATTTGAAGAACAATGCTAAATTTTCTTTGTCCATTATCCAAATACCGATGTTTGGGTTATGTCATGAAATTCCTCTCCCCATACCTAAACAGTTATCTACTTTCTATCCTGTCATGGATATCATGCTCTGCTTGTCCTTGGGAAGGATATATCCCTGAAACATGTGTTTAAACACATTTACCTTTCCATTGTTCTGTTTAATCTGATGGTCACCTTTGCTTTTCATTGATTTGTAAAACCTTTCTGGTGATCTATATGATCTAAGCAGTAATTTTCTCCTGCTTATGTAAACACCTTGGTGTACAACCGTGTCAGTAAGACCCTGTTGCATTTGTTGATGACATTCCGGTAACCACCGATGGACGAGAACCTTGCCTACTGGTGCGCCTCGTTCAAACGAGCAGGAAAATGGTTCTCTTCGTCCCTCGCCCTTGGTACCGATGTTGTTGCCGACATAACCGACAGACTATTCTCTGACATGCCTTGCTTACATGATCATGCAAGATGTCACTGACCTTCCTACTTTTAACCACATGGTGGGCCCATAACTCACAGTTCCACAGGATCAAAACCTGACTCTCCTGTACACCTTGTTCACAAAGTTATCCCTTACTATTGGTTTCGTAGGTAATCTGCGAGCCACCTTCCAAGAGATCATAAATTTTGGTGTGAGACACAACACTTATTCCCATTGCTTTGAACCCCTTTCACGCCCTGTTTCAGGCATCGATCGATTGCCTGCCGGCTTGAAACTTCCCATAATATCTACTCACTTTGCTCTTGATAATGTCTTAAGTTTCAATTCAAGGGTTACTTCTGCCACCTTCCCCGATGTTATCTACTAGATAAGCAAACATTGTAGCGGTCCGTTTTTCCGTAATGCCCCCTTATCCTTTCGTAAGTATGATGGAGTTCCCGAAGAAAGGACGACAACTTCATCATGATACATTGGAATAAAGAATTGAAGACATCAACGAAAGGATTAACTTCTTCGAGAAGATC
>NW_025270447.1:0-1408 GCF_018294505.1 Triticum aestivum | reverse complement strand
ACTCCTTAGTTCCGAAAGGCTAACGCTGGGTGAGGTATGCGCGCGGCCGGGCTCTGCAGACGTAGAACGGTAGATCCACCCACATCACACCTCCCTACTTGTTGTTCGTGTGTCAAGGGGGACTTCTGAGCATCGCGACACAGGAGCCTAACTTTTCACGTAGCCCCTCACTCCTTGGCCCCGTCCTGGTTTCTGGTCGGGACTAACGCTGGGTGAGGTATGCGCGGGGCCGGGCTGTGCCGGCGTAGAACATAAGAAAGTAGGAAGGAAAAGCGCAAATTTCAAGGAATTCAAAAGCAAATATCACAGTCCACACTGTTGTCTCAATACCAAACGCAAGTTTAAACGCCTCCCCGAGGCATGATACATGTGCAGGAATTAAAGGCAGGACATGAGCCACAACGGAGTCACTTGTCGGTGGTGGAGCAGCGCGGAGTGGGTGCGCCTCATGGAGCAGTGGGGTCGGCAGCGCCTTGCTTTGAATTGGTGCTGAAGGCCTGGAACTTCCCCAGCAGAGCCTCCGCGCGACCCTTCACGGCCTTGGCAGCGGCAGCAGCTCGCTCGCCGCTTACTGGCTCCAGCAGGCCGTCGAGGTCGACGCTGGGATCGCGAAGGTAGATGTGGGTGAGGACCCACGTCAGCGCTGCAGAAGACAAGACACGCGCCTCGGCCTCGGCCGTGGGGCCAAGGCCAAGGGCGACATCTTCAAGAGCGCGAACCAGGAAGGGAAGCAGCTTGGCGGGGCCGTCCTCGGCGCCAGCCAGTGGGCTCTCCAGGCCGCTGTTGTAAAGCGTCCTCAGCGAGGAGCGAGCCTTCGCTTCCATCTCTGTGAAGGCCACGCGGTCCTCGGCAAGAACCAGGGCCTTGTCATCTAGCTCGGCCTTCCTCGCCCCCAACTCCTGCTCCAGCGCGCCTAGGCGATCGCGGTGCTTCCTGAGCTTGACCTCCCTCTCCTTGACGGCCGCCTCGCGAGCCTTCACGCCTTCTTCCTGCTCTTGGCGAAGGCGGAGCTCTTTCGCGAGCTGGTCCCGCAGGCCTTGCAGCTCGTCCTCCAGCGCCTTGCAACGACCACGGACATCAACCACCTCCCCCGGGGCCGCGTCACGAGCAGCCTTCGCCTCAAGGACGGCCTGCTTCTCCTCATCGCAAGCCGTCGAGGCCTGGACCAGCGCCGCCCGAATCGAAGCGTCGGAGCAAACCCATCCTGAAGCCAGCTCCAAGCGCCCGGCCACCAAGCGAGGGTCGGCGCCAAGAAGATCCTGCCGCAGTTGGTCCATCTCAGCAACAGCACGATCTAGAACGGCAGAAGGAGTCGGAGAGACAGCAGCCGGTGGAGTAGGAGGAGAAGGCGGCTGCGCGGCCACAACATCCTAAGGCGCAGTCTGCTGCGCCCCAACGGCTGTAGTGG
>NW_025270446.1:0-1408 GCF_018294505.1 Triticum aestivum | reverse complement strand
AAAATGAAATCCCTTTGTAACAGACGAGTTTCCGTATTAAATCCTCATACTTTGAAAGAGATTGTCCGTTTTGTACACAAAGTGCATCCAGTTTTTGCCGTAACCCTCTCAACTTTCTTGCACATGCTATGTGGATGAAATGATGATACCATGCCACCTTTCAACCTTTTCACAGTTCATTTGAAATGCTTTTCAATTTTAGGGTCTTATAGCTCAAAATAATTAGTAAATGCATTAAAATTGACAAATGAAGTCAGAAAGGATTGAAAAATGATGATGTGGCTTTGAATGGTGCATTTTGAACACACAAAAAGTCAGGAGTTTAATTAAGTTTTAACAAATGAAATCCCTTTGTAACAGACGAGTTTCCGTATGAAATCCTGATACTTTGAAAGAGATTGTCCGTTTTGTACACGAAGTGCATCCAGTTTTTGCCGTCACCCTCTCAACTTTCTTGCACATGCTATGTGGTTGAAATGATGATCCCATGCCAACTTTCAACCTTTTCAGAGTTCATTTGAAATGCTTTTCAATTTTAGGGTCTTATAGCTCAAAATAATTAGTAAATGCATGAAAAATAACAAATGAAGTCAGAAAGGATTGAAAAATGATGATGTGGCTTTGAATGGTGCATTTTGAACACACAAAAAGTCAGGAGTTCAAATAAGTTTTAAAAAATGAAATCCCTTTGTAACAGACGTGTTTCCGTATGAAATCCTGATACTTTGAAAGTGATTTTCCGTTTTGTACACGAAGTGCATCCAATTTTTGCCTTAACCCTCTCAACTTTCTTGCACATGCTCTATGGATGAAATGATGATACCATGCCAACTTTCAACCTTTTCAGAGTTCATTTGAAATGCTTTTCAATTTTAGGGTCTTATAGCTCAAAATAATTAGTAAATGCATGAAAAATAACAAATGAAGTTAGAAAGGATTGAAAAATGATGATGTGGCTTTGAATGGTGCATTTTGAACACACAAAAAGTCAGGAGTTCAAATAAGTTTTAAAAAATGAAATCCCTTTGTAACAGACGAGTTTCCGTATGAAATCCTGATACTTTGAAAGAGATTGTCCGTTCTGTACACGAAGTGCATCCAGTTTTTGGCTTAACCCTCTCAACTTTCTTGCACATGCTATGTGGATGAAAAGATGATACCATGCCAACTTTCAACCTTTTCAGAGTTCATTTGAAATGCTTTTCAATTTTAGGGTCTTATAGCTCAAAATAATTAGTAAATGCATGAAAAATAACAAATGAAGTCAGAAAGGATTGAAAAATGATGATGTGGCTTTGAATGGTGCATTTTGAACACACAAAAATTCAGGAGTTCAAATAAGTTTTAAAAAATGAAATCCCTTTGTAACAGACGAGTTTCCGTATGAAATCCTGATACTTTGAAAGAG
>NW_025270445.1:0-1408 GCF_018294505.1 Triticum aestivum | reverse complement strand
TAGACCCTATGGCCGAGGCATAGGGGATGACACTCATCTTTTCTATATCTTCTGTCGTGGTCGGGCATTGAGCCGTGCTCAATTGCACACCTTGCAATACAGGCAAGAACCCCTTCTTGGACTGATCCATATTGAACTTCTTCAATATCTTGTCAAGGTATGTACTCTGTGAAAGACCAATGAGGCGTCTTGATCTATCTCTATAGATCTTGATGCCTAATATATAAGCAGCTTCTCCAAGGTCCTTCATTGAAAAACACTTATTCAAATAGGCCTTTATACTTTCCAAGAATTCTATATCATTTCCCATCAATAATATGTCATCCACATATAATATGAGAAATGCTACAGAGCTCCCACTCACTTTCTTGTAAACACAGGCTTCTCCATAAGTCTGTGTAAACCCAAACGCTTTGATCATCTCCTCAAAGCGAATATTCCAACTCCGAGATGCTTGCACCAGCCCATAGATTGAGCGCTGGAGCTTGCATACTTTGTTAGCATTCTTAGGATCGACAAAACCTTCCGGCTGCATCATATACAACTCCTCCTTAAGGAAACCGTTAAGGAATGCCGTTTTGACGTCCATCTGCCATATCTCATAATCATAGTATGCGGCAATTGCTAACATGATTCGGACGGACTTCAGCTTCGCTACGGGTGAGAAAGTCTCATCGTAGTCAACCCCTTGAACTTGTCGATAACCCTTAGCGACAAGTCGAGCTTTGTAGATGGTCACATTACCATCTGCGTCCGTCTTCTTCTTAAAGATCCATTTGTTTTCTATGGCTCGCCGCTCATCGGGCAAGTCAGTCAAAGTCCATACTTCGTTTTCATACATGGATCCTATCTCGGATTTCATGGCTTCTAGCCATTTGTCGGAATCCGGGCCCGCCATCGCTTCTTCATAGTTCGAAGGTTCACCGTTGTCTAACAACATGATTTCCAGGACAGGGTTGCCGTACCACTCTGGCGCGGAACGTGTCCTTGTGGACCTACGAAGTTCAGTAACTTGATCTGAAGCTTCATGATCATCATCATTAACTTCCTCCCCAGTCGGTGTAGGCACCACAGGAACATTTTCCCGCGCTGCGCTACTTTCCGGTTCGGAAGGGGTGACTATCACCTCATCAAGTTCCACTTTCCTCCCACTCAATTCTTTCGAGAGAAACTCCTTCTCCAGAAAGGACCCGTTCTTGGCAACGAAGATCTTGCCTTCAGATCTGAGGTAGAAGGTATACCCAATAGTTTCCTTAGGGTATCCTATGAAGACGCATTTTTCCGACTTGGGTTCGAGCTTTTCAGGTTGAAGTTTCTTGACATAAGCATCGCATCCCCAAACTTTTAGAAACGACAGCTTAGGTTTCTTCCCAAACCATAATTCATACGGTGTCGTCTCAACGGATTT
>NW_025270444.1:0-1408 GCF_018294505.1 Triticum aestivum | reverse complement strand
ATTTGGTAAAGGTATCGATGAGAGGCCATGTAGGAGTACATGGTGGGTTGTTTCATTGAAACCGACCTTAAGCACTGAGATCTGTATGTGTGATTTAAGAATCAGCTACTACCATGCATTGGGCCCGAAACCAATGGACCCTCTCGGCTTCTTATTCACCCTAGTTCTCCGTCCAGGAGTTGCAAGTAGTTTCTGGTGTTTGTAGCCTACTGGAGGCCGTGGACAGCGCTGACCGTAGGGGTGGGCTGTGATGCGGTAGGTACGTGGCCGGGTGTACCGAATACCCGTTAGGTATCTCGGGAACCCTGTTCACATCGTTCGGGGCCGTATGGGAAACCTCGGCCGGACTCCCTGCGGATGGAACCTGAATAGGCGATAAACCTGGACTGGAGGCTTAGGTGATTAGGTAGGTCGTGGCCGACACCCACGTTGGGCTTCCGCTTGAAGGTTGCCGAGTACATGTCGTGTAAGCGACGATAAGTGGTGAGAGGGTGTATGAAGAAGTACACCCCTGCAGGGTTAACATGATCTATTCGAATAGCCGCGTCCGCGGTAAAGGACTACTTGGTTGCCTATACAGTTCATAGACAAGTAAATGGATACTGTTAAAAGCCTCAAGATAAGTGTGAGTGCCGAGGATGGCTCTTCCGTAGGAAGACGGAGGTGGATCCTCGATAGTGTATTGAAGTGGTGAGTAGTGGACTCGTGTGCGCAAAACCATTTCAAGTTGGAGTATCGTAGGTTAGCCTAGCCAAGAGTCAAAGCTGGCTTGCTGCAATAACTCCACCAACCCTTCTTGATACTATGCATGTATGTAGGATCTGATGTAAGTCTTGCTGAGTACCTTTGTACTCATGTTGCTATAATCTACATTTTTACAGAAGACGCTACAACCCCTTCTGATGGGTTCTATGTAGACGTTGACATCAACGAGTAGGCTAAAGACCCAGGTGGTGACCCTGAGCTTGTGATGGACCACGTAGTATAGCTAGGCTTTCCAAGCCTCTTTTATTTTACTAGTTGTCTGTACTCAGACAAGTTACTTCCGCTGCTGGTTTGTATGACTGTATGACTTGTATGTTGGGTCGTGAGACCCGTACCTTTGTGTATGTTATGTATGGCTCACTGAGCCTTAAATAAAGTACTTGTGTCGTAGAGTCATGTTGTGATGCTTCGTTGTATTTGCACATATCGAGCATATTGTGTGTATGATTGAAATGCTTGGTATGTGTGGGATCTGACTATCTAGTTGTTTATCTTTAGTAGCCTCTCTTACCGGGAAATGTCTCCTAGTGTTACCGCTGAGCCATGGTAGCTTGCTACTGCTCTGGAACACTTAGGCTGGCCGGCATGTGTCCTTCTTCGTTCCTGTGTCTGTCCCTTCGGGGAAATGTCACGCTTTGAGTAC
>NW_025270443.1:0-1408 GCF_018294505.1 Triticum aestivum | reverse complement strand
GTATGTGTGGGATCTGACCATCTAGTTGTTTATCTTTAGTAGCCTCTCTTACGGGGAAATGTCTCCTAGTGTTTCCACCGAGCCATGGTAGCTTGCTACTGCTCCGGAACACTTAGGCTGGCCGGCATGTGTCCTTCTTCGTTCCTGTGTCTGTCCCTTCGGGGAAATGTCACGCGGTGAATACCGGAGTCCTGTTAGCCCGCTACAGCCCGGTTCACCGGAGTCCTGCTAGCCTAGTGCTACAGCCTGGATTCACTCGCTGATGACCGACACGTTCGATGCTGGGTCATGGATGCCTGTCCCTGTAAGTCTGTGCCGCTTTGGGTTTACGACTAGCCATGTCAGCCCGGGCTCCTTATCATATGGATGCTAGCGACACTGTCATATACGTGTGCCAAAAGGCGCAAACGGTCCCGGGCAAAGGTAAGGCGACACCCGTGGGAATACCGTGCGTGAGGCCGCAAAGTGGTATGAGGTGTTACATGCTAGATCGATGTGGCATTGAGTCGGGGTCCTGACAGCGTTGGTATCAGAGCTTGACTGCCTGTAGGATTACCAAGCCAAACTGGTCGAAGTTGAGTTTAGAAATTCTTTAGTTATATAAGGGAATTGATTGTGGGATGGAACGTAAGGCTCTTTTTACTCCTTATACCTCATGCCCTTCTGATCTGAGTCATCTTATCTTTCCTGCGGGGATTAAGAACTAGGCTATCTCTTCTTTCTATTAGGATCACGTGTTACTAATCAGTAGACTTATAAGATTGTTGGATTTAAGTCTCAGTTCAGTTCCTACTACTTCCATATGTTAATTGTTGATCTCGAAACCTTGATATTGTGCTTCTGAGTGGTTATGCCACCATTTTTGTGAATGTCTCAAGTCTTTTCTGAGCATTTACAGCCGTTATGCTGTCCGAGTCATCCCAGGTTTCTAAATAGTCTGAAGCATTTGCAAAATCCCTTCCTTCCGTTCCGATGTTCCTTTGGGCCAGATTAACCACACTAATCGGTGAGTTGAGGTACTTTGTTACCTCGGCGTATATGTTGGAGATATTATTATGACCCTGGGTGTCTTAGGGATCATCTAGTAATTTAGCCATGATTGTGTTCCCAGTGTGATGATTCTGGCCATCAGTCTCGAAAGCATCCCGTGATGCTACTTAGTAGTAGGTATTCTACTCCTTGAGCTTTGAACCCGAGATTCACTCTACTTACTTCATGTTGATAGTGTTTGCTAGTTCCTTCAGGATATTAGTAACTTTGCGATAGTCCTCGAGGTCCGTGGTATTTCTTTCTTCCAAATACTATGAACCGCTTATGGCAGATGTTTATTGGATCAAAAGATCACAATTAGAGTACTCTTGAGGAGTTCTCCATTCATAAATCGTGACTCTGCCAGTTCTACCTTTCT
>NW_025270442.1:0-1408 GCF_018294505.1 Triticum aestivum | reverse complement strand
TGTGGAACTGTGGGTTATGGGCCCACCATGTGGGTTAAACGTTGAGAGAGCGGTGACATCTTGCACGGTTATGTTAGCAAGGCATGCCAGAGAATAACCTGTCAGTTATGTCGGTAACAACGTCGATACCAAGGGCGAGGGACGAAGAGAACCATTTTCCTGCTCGTTGAACGAGGCGGGCCAATAGGCAAGGTTCTCGTCCATTGGTGGCTACCGAAATGTCATCAACAATAGTAACAGGGTCTTGCTGACAGAATTGTACACCGAGGTATATACATAAGCAGGAGAATATTACTGCTTAGATCATATAGATCACAAGAAAGGTTAAACCAAATAAGGGAAAGGAAAATATGGTTATCAGATTAAGCAGAACAATGGAAAGGAAAATGTGTTTAAACACATATTTCAGGGTATATCCTTCCCAAGGACAAGCAGTGCATGATATCCACGACAGGATATAATGTAGAAAACTCCTTAGGTAGGTGAGAGAAATTTCATGACATTACCCACACAGCGGTGTTTGGATAATTTAGCAGGAAACATTTAGCATTGGCTTCAAATGTCCTTGTTGAAAATCGAAGTACCACAAACATGCTTCGAGATAGCATTACATGGTCTTCAAGCAAGTTAAGACTTTGGAAACAAAAAGGGTCCATCAGGAAGAACTTATAGAATAAGTCTTACAATTTCCTCATGGGTGAATGGATAACCTTGCTGAAAAGGAATCTATAATGATAGGTCCTCCAGCCGGGGGGGGGGGTGCTAGGCATGACATCATGTTACCGGGTCATCAAAGGATCAACATCATAACTCTTGGAAAGTTGTCCCAACCATCATATCCGACCAAGATTCAGATCCGATTGGTGTCATTATACCTCAGACTCAGGATGTCCGAGAAGAAAAGCTGCGGCACATATCAACGAAATGACATTGTAAGATTCTCGGGAAATGAACTATGAAGTGATTTCCGTTATCAAGAGTTCATCATTAACCCAAGGAGAGGACAAGGAGGTGTCTGGTGAACTCAACGGCAATTCACCGAGATTCCCAAAAGATGGATGTCCACAATTAAGTGAACAAGGAGATAACATTTGTCAGATCAAAAGATATAAGGAAGTATGCTCGAGGAAAACATACACAATTAAACATTGGTTGAAAGGTACGCCCGAAATATGGGTTGGGTTGCACGACCAATGTCAGAATGGTGATGCAATAATCAATAGCCTAAGAATGAACTTTCGACCATTAACTTCAAAGAGATAGGGTTGCTAGAAGGAAAGAATCCAAACAACATCGTTCACTTGTTGGAATTAACACGGGGACCAAGAAAGAATGGTGATGGTGAGAAGTATTTCTATGTCAAGAATTCTCAAGAGGTGGAACAAATCTCAGAACATTCTTGACATAA
>NW_025270441.1:0-1408 GCF_018294505.1 Triticum aestivum | reverse complement strand
AAATTAGGTTTTTAGCAAAACAGTACTGTTTTAGTTATAGTTTTGTTTTAGTCTTTTCTTTATTGTTTTTATTAGTTTTAAATTATTTCTTTTTGTCACTCTTGAAAATTTTAGTTTTGTTTCTGTTAGTCAAGAAAAGAAAATTTTGTTTTTTATTTTAAAAATTTCTTTTACTTAGTTTTGTATGAAAACTTGTTTAGGTCATAGTTAGTGTTTCATAAAAGCTTTTTATTTGTTTCTTTTTGCTATTAAAAGTTTATGAAAAATACTTTCTGTTAAAATTAGTTGTTTTATATTTTCTTTTCTGTTTATTTATTATGTTAGTATTTTCTTTGTTGTTAAATTTTACTTAGGACAAAGCTATCTTGGGTTATATCTTAGAATTTTCTTTAGTAGTTTTCATTGGTTTTTTTATTATTTTGTGTTCTTTGTGATTTGCATTTTATTTGTTGATTTTTTTTGTGAGTGTTAGAAATTGCTTGCTAGTATGTTTGCTTATGTGAGTACTATGTTTTACTATATAGATTTTCAACGGAGTGACGAATAGTTCTACCAAGTCATTATTCTGAGAGCTTTGTTATCTTCATCAAGTAATACCAGGCAAGTTCACTTTGACCATGCTTTCATACCTATGTTTTTACTGCATTTAGTGGCATCTTTGCAACAACCCTCCAGTAGTGATATTAAATTCTTGTAGTTGAGTAGTATGCATGAGGTAGGAACCCATCACCCTGTTACCAAGCCCGGGACGTTATTTATTTTAATGCTACGCTATAGTAGACGGGGTTTGGTATGAGTGCTCGAGAGTGGTGTGAAGAAGGAGGACTCTACGTCAATGACGACAACTCCATGATGGCATATGCGAGGACTGCATCTTCAAGGCCTAAGAATTCAAGACTCGAGACAAGAATTCAATACACACAACTGGGTGAAGGACGGTTGACGGGCACCCTGGAGAAACCAGTGGATGGCCGGGATGCATGGAGAAGCGCCATGACATCTTGCGGAAAGCTTCACCCAGACTCAAAGAGACGGAAGAATACTTCATGCCCGGAAGCTTACCTGTGCAACCGCAAGTCACTATGGGCTCTGGCTTGGTTGACCTTAGTTGTGACTCTGGCTGGGACGGTGCTAGCAGATGTAGAACTACGGTAGGATTGGATGAGCACCGGACAGTGGTCAGAGGAACTCTTTGGAAGACCATGTTTCGGTCATCTTGTTCTCAAACACCCTGAAGTGCGAGAACGTAAAAAGAGGGATCGAATCTTGCGGGTAAAGTGTACAAACCTCTGCAGAGGGTTAAAACCTAATCGATTAGCCGTGTCCCCGGTTACGGACAACTTGAGCCTCTGGACTTGGATCTATCTCGGAACTCTCAACACCGGACTGATAACATAATTGTGGGCAA
>NW_025270440.1:0-1408 GCF_018294505.1 Triticum aestivum | reverse complement strand
GAGATGACACCGTATGAATTATGGTTTAGAGAAACCTAAGTTGTCGTTTCTTAAAAGTTTGGGGCTGCGACGCTTATATGAAAAAGTTTCAGGTTGATAAGCTCGAACCCAAAGCGGATAAAATGCATCTTCATAGGAAACCCAAAACAGTTGGGTATACCTCCTAATTCAGATCCGAAAGCAATATGGATTGTTTCTAGAATCGGGTCCTTTCTCGAGGAAAAGTTTCTCTCGAAAGAATTGAGTGGGAGGATGGTGGAGACTTGATGAGGTTATTGAACCGTCTCTTCAACTAGTGTGTGACAGGGCACAGGGAGTTGTTCCTGTGGCACCTACACCAATTGAAGTGGAAGCTTATGATATTGATCATGAAACTTCGGATCAAGTCACTCCCAAACCTCGTAGGATGACAAGGATGCGTACTACTTCAGAGTGGTACGTAATCCTGTCTTGAAGGTCATGTTGCTAAACAACAATGAACCTACGAGCTATGGAGAAGCGATGGTGGGCCCGGATTCCGATAAATGGCTTGAGGCCATAAAATCCGAGAGAGGATCCATGTATGAAAACAAAGTGTAGACTCTGGCAGAACGGCTCGATGGTCATAAGGCTAATGAGTACAGATGGATTTCAAAAGGAAGACGGACAATGATGGTAAATGTCACCATTAAGAAAGCTCGACTTGTCGTTAAGATGTTTTCCGACAAGTTCAAGGAGTTGACTACGATGAGATTTTCTCACTCGTAGCGATGCTAAGAGTCTGTTGGAATTATATTAGCGATTACTGCATTATTTATGAAATCTTGCAGATAGGATGTCAAAACATTGTTTCCTCGACGATTTTAATGAGGAAAGGTTGTATGTGATACAACCGGATGGTTTTGTCAATCCCGAAAGATGCTAATAAGTATGCAAAGCTCCAGCAATCCTTCTAAGGACTGGAGTGAGCATCTCGGAGTTGGAATGTATGCTTTGATGATGATCAAAAATTTTGGGTTTGTACAAAGTTTATGAGAAACTTGTATTTCCAAAGAAGTGAGTGGGAGCACTATAGAATTTCTGATGAGTATATGTTGTTGACATATTGTTGATTAGAAATGACGTAGAATTTCTGGAAAGCATATAGGGTTATTTTGAAAGTGTTTTTCAATGGAAAGCCTGGATTAAGCTACTTGAACATTGAGCATCAAGATCTATAAGGATAGATCAAAATGCTTAATAATACTTTCAAATGAGCACATACCTTGACATGATCTTGAAGGTGTTCAAGATGGACCAGTCAAAGAAGGAGTTCTTGCCTGAGTTGTAAGGTACGAAGTTAAGACTTAAAGCTCGACCATGGCAGAATAGAGAGAAAGGACGAAGGTCGTCCCCTATGCTTAAGACGTAGGCTCTTCAGTATGCTATG
>NW_025270439.1:0-1408 GCF_018294505.1 Triticum aestivum | reverse complement strand
ATTTGGTGGAGACGACTTTGACGATCCGACTACAAACGTGCAACGACGTTGTGCCTTAGCAATCGCTAAACCAACTCCGAGAGGTTATTGACCACGCTGGAGCACGATCAACCTGACCACGAAGGTCTATTCCTGCAAGCAATCGAAGAACGAGCAAGAATATGATAAAGCAATCTGAATATTGCGAATATATATGAAGTATTGATAATGGTGGGGATCCGTAAGCGGTCTTGGTCTGGTCGTTGGACACAAACGAAGTACACGAAGTTGCAATGGCTAACTTTTAACTAAACAAATCCCAAGGAAAAGCTACTAGATGGATCTACTTATATAGGAGCAAGGGGTGGAGGCCAAGGAGGTTGGAGGACGTCCCAAGGCAGCCTAAAACTAAATCTAGGTCGTACAAGGCCAATGGGCCCAAGTGGAGGTGATGTAACACCTTTGGACTTGTAGTTTGACTCGGATTTTGCTGCAGCATCAGATTGTTTCGTCCACAACTCAACGCTCCGGACGAATTTGAAGGTGATTCCAATTGGGTTGGAAAGTGCACGAAATCTAGTTTCCAACAAAAAAAGAATCACCCAATTCGGAGTCCGTATGAAAAACTTGTGTGCGTTTTGAGTCAGGTATGTCTGTGCAGTCCGAATCTGAATCCAGAACGTGAGAGACTTGGACTCTATCTTCTCTTGGGCCAAAAGTGACGTGAGAGAACTTTTTGAACAGCAAATAAACATCTCTTTCTTCATTATCTTCATATGTGGATTGTACAAATGTCCCATACACCTGCAATTAGACAAAACACAAAAGTGTGTGAAGTATTTTTGTTCTGGATAACATAAATAGATTATTGAATAGTTTGCACTAGAAATCACCTGATAAATATGCATATATGCAATATTTTTGGTCATATCCAAGGTAGTCATGTCCTCATCATCCTCCCCTTCTTGAAAATAAAGCTGTCCTCGGCGTTGCTTAATCTGAAATGTGGCTAACAAAAGAGACAAGGTGTACATGTTGTATATGTATATGTCATCCATTTTTACTTCCCTTGATTTTTGCATATATAACACATGAATAGATGAGTAACTTGCATAGTTCATAAAATCTAAAGCCAAAAAATTAGCACAAGAAGTAGAAGGCATGAAAATATTGCAACTCAGTTTGCACATATAAGTGAAGCTCTTATTCATTTCAAAAGATTGACAATGTTCATCATTAAACCATCCCAACATTGGTGAATAAACCTTACTTGCATTAAATTTACATGCTACAACATGCTTAAATAAGCAAACATGCAATAAATCATTTAACACAGAATCATCACCAAGATTAGAGGTCATATCAAAATGATTAAACATTGGTTCTTTTGCATCAATAGTTAATTCAATGGGTGCACTCAAAATTGTTG
>NW_025270438.1:0-1408 GCF_018294505.1 Triticum aestivum | reverse complement strand
CTGGTTCTGTGTAATGTATGTGCTTGGACGATTCTACCTACGGAAGAGCATCGAGAAGAGGGTTCGGAGTTGCTCAGTTTCACACCAGGGTGCAGCAGCAGGGTGGAGTAACAAATATGACACAACACCCGTCCTGCTGTGCAGCATCGGAAATTTTGAAGACATGCTAGTACTGAAGAATGTACTAAGTGATTTCGCGAAAAACAAAAATCATAAGAAGAACAAGAATGTAAGTAGTTATGAGCCGTGAATACCAGAGTTGGCAGGAGTACATACATACAAAAAAGAAGAAACAATTGTAACTTGGGCTGAACTCTGTTCGCAACGCAGAAACTCAAATTAACGGCCAGTGAGTAAAAATTGCAGCGAAACAATGTGTCTTTGTCAAGCACAAGAGGGTGAAGTTCAACACTTCGACTCATACAACTAAAGGTATTCTTGATTATGTGCATTCTGATTTATGGGGACCATCTCGCAAGAAGTCACTAGGTGGTGCTAGTTACATGCTGACTATTATTGATGATTATTCGAGAAAAGGTTGGCCTTATTTCTTGAAGCATAAATATGAAGCATTCTCAGCAAGAGTGGAAGATTATGATTGAAAGACAAACTGAAAAGAAGGTAAAGATACTTCACACTGATAATGGTATGGAATTCTGTTCTAAGCAATTTAAGAAGTATTGCAAGTCTGAAGGCATTGTCAGACATTACACCGTTCCTTATACTCCTCAACAAAATGGTGTTGCTGATCGTATGAATAGGACCATTATTTCCAGAGCCCGTTGCATGTTGTCCAATGCAGGTTTGCATAGGCGTTTTTTGGGCTGAGGCCGCTTCCACTGCTTGTTATCTCGTTAACCGTTCACCATCTATTGCACTTAATAAGAAAGCTCCAATGGAGGTATGGTCTGGTTCACCTGCTGATTATTCATAGTTGAGAGTTTTTGGTTGCAGTGCTTATGCTCATGTTGATAATGGAAAGCTGGAGCCTAGGGCTGTTAAGTGCATCTTTCTTGGTTATAAGTCTGGTGTTAAAGGTTTTAAATTGTGGAATCCTGAAACCCAGAAGGTTGTTATTAGCAGAAATGTTATCTTTAATGAAACTGCTATGTTACATGATGTTTCATCTACTAATGTTCCTGTTGAGAGTGAACAGCAGCCTACTATTCAGCAGTCTACTGTTCAGGTGGAGCATGTTATTGATTCAGGTGATACATATGGTAATGAAATTGTTGATGCACATGATGAACCCGTTGTTAATGATGATCATGTCACTCCCACTCCAAATCAGCCTATTGTTCCACCTAGTTGGAATCTTGCACGTGACAGAGTTAGGCGGGGTATTAATAAACCTGAGAGGTTAATTGAAGAGTGCAATATTGTTTCTTTTGCTTTATCTGTTGCAGAA
>NW_025270437.1:0-1408 GCF_018294505.1 Triticum aestivum | reverse complement strand
TTATCTGCTCCATATATGTGTATGCTCAAAAAGGTCGCATCTAGCTTATCTTCGCATAAGATGAAAGTTAGATCATGCATCCCCCATACGGCTTGCAAATAGTAAGAAAACATAGATGTCATCTACTCATAAAACAAAGAGTACTACAATTGTTAGTACTAAAGTAGTTGCATTGCACAGAACACGTGCATGACTATATGTCCCATACGCATGCATCATGATGTTTGAAGACTCATTTAACAGATTGGTTAACCATTAAGATGACTTTCTCATACAAAGTAAAGAAAATAAATCAAAGTCTATATATTGGTTAGTCAACAAGGAAAAGAAAGTGAAGTCATTCAAGCATGCACACACGTACTGCCAATACCAGTACGAGTCAAATGAAAGCAAATATAAATGAAAGTCATCGCATATGATAATATCATCAAAGTCCAAGGCTCCCCCGAGCATGCCGGCGTCGACGATCGTGAGGAGGAATTCCTTTTTTTTGTAGCATGTTGTAATAGGAATGTGTTGCAATCTTATGTAATAGCTATGTTGGAATTCTTAATCAGGGGTTTTCTCTTCAGAGATGTAATTAACAGATCTTTTATGTAAATGTAAGAGTTCTGGAAATAATGTACCTGCAATGTTTGATCCCCTTTTTATTGTATGCATTTACACATTCATATATATTCCTTCTGTATCAATGACGTGACACAAATCAAGGTATTTATTCCCTTATGTTGAGTGAAGACTTTGTTCTCAATGGAATCACGGCAAGGTATGACTCGGGGAAAATCAACATAAAAAATGATGAACAAATAAAATGCATAAAAAAATATTGCAAAACAATAGGTGCTCGTCAAAAGACACCATACTTAGTCGCATGTTCTATGAACACATGTGTGCATGATATGCGAAAATGAGTCATGTAGCACAAATTAACCTTGTTCAAACCTGGGTGTATAGAAAGTAATATTCGCACTTCATGATGCATAAACAAATGCCGCTCAAATCGTAAATGGTGTTATATTAACCAGATGTCTATAAAATAGACTAAATGAGTGCACTACATAAAAAAAATGCATCGGCCCCAAATAATGCTAGCCGGCATCATCGACAAAATAACTAGATATTGGCGAATCTAGTGTAGGCGCATGCAAAGTAAAATGGACACGTCCTGCTAATTCTAGGTGAATTGGTGTACATCCACCCAACCAAAATAAATTGTATGGTCCCTTCATATGGACATACATTAAAAAAACTAAAAGATGACCAGAGTCATAATCTGAGTTTGATCGCACTCGAAATATTGTAGTGCACTTGCATATGCCACCAAAACAAATTAAATATCTTTTATCTGCTCCATATATGTGTATGCTCAAAAAGGTCGCATCTAGCTTATCTTCGCATAAGATGAAAG
>NW_025270436.1:0-1408 GCF_018294505.1 Triticum aestivum | reverse complement strand
AAGACGAATATGAGCATGCTTACAGGGTACATCACAATTGTATCTTATAAAACAATTTTAAAATTCATTCTCTACTGAAATGTCATAGCTACGCGCTTAAACAGTCTTCTGATCTATCTCAGGAACAGAGACATATAATATATGATAATGACCTCCTTTACAAGTCTGAGCATCCTCTCTGTAATATGATTCAAGTGTGGTACAACTACAAACTTGTTTTTTCAATTGTATGAATTCTATTGTTATTTTAGTGTTTTACACAAATATTTTTCAGAAGAGAAAAAAGTGATTGTGCAAATTTATTTTGCTTCACTATTTAATTCTATGATTTTCAAAATCCCAGTTTCTCCGGTACTGTAACTTATGTATCAAATCAGACTAATCTTTTCTTTGTTTGCAGCTTGTATTTCGTAATACGGTCACAAGGATGATGTTATTTCCAACCTATTCATGAATCATGTGCATTTGCCACATATATTTAAATGGTCATGTATGGTTCATGGAAGCCATGCTAATAATCTAATGGTCAGTTAGAATGTTTTCGGAAATTTTATTTCAGGATATTTCTAGATATTTCTTCGTCTAAGAATATTGTTTGATAAATTAAACTATGATAAAGATGTACTTTCTGTTGTCCATAAAGTATGCCCAACTTGATATGTAGTAATGGATATGTGTGTCGCATGTGTGTGATTACTACTTGGATGGAAATGAGTTGTGTTTACAACATTATTACTCCCTCTGATCTATATCAATTGTCGCTACAATTATTATGGAAGCGTGATGATTACACTTGGGGCACAGGTGGGTTGCGCCGCATGCAGCACCGAGGACCTCCCCTTTGCAGCACCCCAACTCACAAAACCAGGCAGTCAGCAGCAGCGCTGCTAGCGTTAGTAGCAGTTTGTCTACCGCTTGCAGCAGCAGAGCTCAGATGGCAGCAGTGTCTGCCATTTTGGAGCCTCAGGCTACAGTTTTGCAGCAACCGACTCGCAACACCAGCAATGCCATCATTCTGTCCAATGTGTTGGAGTGTCTATCTTTAGTTTTGCAGCGTCGACGGCAGACCTCGCGTCCATTGCCAGCAGACTTGCAGGAGCAGCAGCATATTCTTACAACCGCGAAGTGGTAAGCTTTCAGCAGCGGCAGCAGAACAGTGGTATTGCTTGCGTTTAGTGGCGACAGTGCTTGCAGCGACAGCGTGCAACCGTGCTCACGGCATCGTTTGCAGTCAAACAGCTGCGGAGATAGCAGGATGCAACATTGCTTGCAACGTGGCGATGGTGGAAGAAAATGAAGCATGCGATGCTCTCGGTCTGGAGTAGGGCTCACAGCATTTAGGGCTCAATTTATTGACTGAGACAATGGAGAGAAAAGAGAGGATAGGGGCAGACTGTGATGCGCTCGA
>NW_025270435.1:0-1408 GCF_018294505.1 Triticum aestivum | reverse complement strand
TTTTTTTTGCCTATTTTAGTATTTCGAAGAAAAGAAATATCAAACGGAGTCCAAATGGAATGAAACCTTCGGGAGTGTGATTTTTGGAACGAACGTGATCCAGAGGACTTGGAGTGCAAGTCAAGAAGCAGCTGAGGCTCCCACGAGATAGGAGGGCGCCCCCCTGTCTCGTGGGCCCCTCGGGCGTCCACCGACGTACTTCTTCCTCCTATATAAGCCTACGTACCCCAAAAACATCTAGGGGCGGACGAAACACAATTTCCACCATCGTAACCTTCGGTATCCGCGAGATCTCATCTTGGAGCCTTCGCGGGCACTCTTCCAGAGGGGGAATCGACCATAGAGGGCTTCTACATCAACATCCTTGCCCCTCCGATGAGTTGTGAGTAGTTTATCATAGACCTACGGGTCCATAGTTATTAGCTAGATGGCTTCTTCTCTCTTTTTGGATGTCAATACAATGTTCTCTCCCTCTTTTGTGGAGATCTATTCGATGTAAACTCTTTTTGTGGTGTGTTTGTCCAAATCCGATGAATTGTGGGTTTATGATCAAGTTTATCTATGAATAATATTTGAATCGTCTCTGAATTCTTTTATGTATGATTGAGTTATCTTTGCAAGTCTCTTCGAATTATCAGTTTGGTTTGGCCTACTAGATTGATCTTTCTTGCCATGGGAGAAGTGCTTAGCTTTGGGTTCAATCTTGCGGTGTCCTTACCCAGTGACAGAAAGGGTTGCAAGGCACGTACTGTATTGTTGCCATCGAGGATAACAAGATGTGGTTTATATCATATTGCTTGAGTTTATCCCTCTACATCATGTCATCTTGCTTAATGCGTTACTCTTTTCTTATGAACTTAATACTCTAGATGCAGGCAGGAGTCGGTCTGATGAGGACATCAATACCATTGTTACACCCACAACCCCTGCTGCTATACATGCTGGACCAATTACTAGAGCTCGCGCACGCCAACTAAATTACCAGGTACTTTCGTTTCTTGGTAATGATTCTAATGTTCATGAGAATATGATGCTGCCTAAATTGGATACATTTGTTTTGCTTGCAAATGAAGGGCCTAGCTCGGAGAAGGATGAACATTGGAGCAAGAACAAGCATGGAGATGATGGCATGCACAAGGGGAACAAGAACGGAGTTACAAGTGATGATTTCAGGACTTTGAAGCCACCATAATGGGTGCATGAAGCCTTGGACGAAATATACAAGATGCCACTTCATAAATTTCGTTCGAGGCTATTCTAGGTGCTGCGTCACCTTATTATTGGGCCAGGCCCATGTAATTTCAAAATACATAAGTATAGGCTATTTTTAGAGTCCGTATGTGTGGGGAAACAAGAGATAGGGTTGATTTCGGACCCCTCCACCAAGGGCCACGAAATCCCCCCCCCC
>NW_025270434.1:0-1408 GCF_018294505.1 Triticum aestivum | reverse complement strand
AGTGTTCTTGAACTCGGTTCCATTATCACTCCTGATGTGTTTGATCTTCACACCAAAGTTAGTTGAAGCCCTTGAGGAAAATCGTTTGAAGACTTCCTGCACTTCAATTTTGTAAGTGATAATATGGACCCATGTATATCGAGAGTAATCATCAACAATGACAAAGCCATATAAAGATGCAGCATTGGTAAATGTGGCATAGTGAGTAGGGCCAAAGAGATCCATGTGAAGCAATTCAAATGGTCGAGTAGTAGTCATGATAGTCTTTGCTGGATGCTTGGCCTTGGTTATCTTTCCAGCTTCATAGGCTCCGCAAAAGTGATCCTTGAGGAATTCGACATTTTCAATGCCAATGACATGCTTCTTCTTTGCGAGCATGTGCAGATTCCTCATGCCAGCGTGACCAAGTCGTCGATGCCATAGCCAGCCTTTTGAAGCTTTTGCAAGAAGACATGTAGCAGGTTGTGGTCCTGTAGAGAAATCAACAATATACAAATCTCCTCTCCTAAAGCCTTCGAAGACTTTGGAATTGTCAGTTTCCATGATCACAACACAACGATACTTGCCAAAGACAACAACCATATCAAGATCACAAAGCATTGAGATAGACATGAGGTTGAACCCTAAGGACTCGACAAGCATGAATTTGTCCATGTGTTGATCCTTTGAGATTGCAACCTTACCTAGACCCAATACCTTGCTTTTGCCTTTGTCAGCGTAGGTGATATGCTTCAGATGTGATGGAGATAAAGTAGTGTCCATCAATAAGCTCCTGCCACCAGTCATGTGATTTGTACATCCACTATCGAGGACCCACTCAGTGGCTTTGGGTTGATCATCCTGCAGATGAATTAGTGCAGCTTACGAACTCATATACTTCACCAATGAAGAATATGGTATCAATTTCATCAGATCAATTTCATCAAGCAATAAAACAGGTAAAGCAGAATGAGGACGTGAGAAATGAAAATTCATTTCTTCATGATTAGCTTGCGTCCTTTCAAGCATATTCAGGTCTCCAGCAAATTCTTCAGACGATTAAGTTCGTTTGGAGACCTGACCCTGCATAAGAGATTAGATCTTTTTCTTCACCACCCACATCTGAAGGGGTGGCAAAGAGTTCATCATTCTGCGAGCTCCATAAGAGAAAGTGGCATAGACGCCAATCCACTTCGTTTCACATAAGAGGGGTTAGGATAAGCATAAGAGTAAGCAGAGAAATTCTTCGATGACTTATGGACATAATGATTTGAAGAATAATGCACATATCCATAATCCTTAGATCTTCCCTGTGAAATAGACGGGTTAGCACGATGATGTTCATATGAGGACTTTGATCCTTTTGAGGAATTTGATCCATGTGAGGAGTTTGGTCCGTATGAGGACTTGGATCCATATGAAGAATTTG
>NW_025270433.1:0-1408 GCF_018294505.1 Triticum aestivum | reverse complement strand
GGGAGCGGGGGAGGGCGGCGGCGGCGGAGGGAGAGGGCGGCGGCGGCGGAGGGCACCCCTGCCCTAACTGTTCACCAAATATTTTATAATCGGATAACAACAGTTTGATCTTCCACCCCTTTAAAATTTCCCAGATTCTTTCCCTTAAATACTCAAAGCACCTTTGACGTGAGCGGCCAACATAGCTCGGCAGACCAAGGTAATGTAAGCAGCTAACAGAGTTACTTGGAATCCATCAAACTCCAGCACCATATTAACCTATATATGACCTTGCCATATTTGTAAAGTTGATGTAACATCACCAGGAGAAACGCATACACCTATGCACTGTACCTTGCGGAGTTCCGCAAAATATGCATCTGCACTCACGAATTCTGTATCCAATACGTACCAAGCCAAAACAGCAACAGGTCCATAACTGATGACAATGGAGATGGCTGGAAGGATCTCTTCACCCATATGGAAAAACAACAATTCTTTCAAAGTCACACGAGCAGTTCTCCACTGTATTTGTTTTAACTCAGGGAAGGAAACCTCTCCAAAAATGCAAGACTGCACTAAATTCGTAAATAATGGCTGAACAAATTCTCTGTCACTAGCAAAATACTTCAAGGGATAAAACCATGCAATCTCCCACTGTATAGGCTCAGAACAACAATGATAATTCCAGCTCAGCTCCCTCCTAGTGACAATTCCACTTCCTTCAAAACATGAGCTAACACAAAACGAGTCCACTAACGACCATGCAATTGCCCACAGAAAATAGTCCAGATCATGATGTGTGTAATTGTTCCACTGGAGCAGGTTGTGGCTAATTGGTGTATGAAATTGCATATTGGTTGCTCCTCCTTTTTTTCTTTGAAGCAGGACAAGGTTGTTATCAGTATTAGAAACCACACTTGCACATGTCACAATAAACAAGGGTTGCTCACAGGCAGGCCATGGCTTCAGTTTTACCTGGAAAATGAAATACTTCTGCAACTGCTCAATGAGATTTTCTAACTTGACAACAGACTTAAGTAATGGGAATGAAAGTCTATCCACCCAGGAAACATCTGGAATAGTGGGGAAGCATCTAGCAAGTGTCTTGCATTCTTGTTCAAAGTCATTCCCCTTATGAGTAACAAACATCATGCAGCCAGTGTCAAGAACATGGCAAGCAGGCCAAGCTTCATGTCCGTAATCATATTGGAACAGTAACTGCACTAGGTAAAATTTGAACCCTGAATTCATCAGTAGAGAATTTCTCACATGGTCAGGATTACTCGTTTGTTCTGCTTGCTCTTGGGTGATGCTGATGTTGCCATGGTTAGGGGACACATCACACACAGCCAGGGCAGCCTCGGCCGCTGCAACGCTCGACGCATAGGAAGATGACACCACCATAGGCATACTCCAAGGGTCCAGG
>NW_025270432.1:0-1408 GCF_018294505.1 Triticum aestivum | reverse complement strand
AGACCCTCGTGGTCAGGTTGATCGTGCTCCGGCGTGGTCAATAACCTCTCGGAGTTGGTTTAGCGATTGCTAAGGCGCGACGTCCTCGCACGTTCGTAGTCGGATCGTCAAAGTCGACTTCCACCAAAGCGATATCCATCATCTCATCGAAAGACGGGACACCTTAGCCTCTATCAAGTGGTATCAGATTTCCAGGTTGCTCGGTGAGATTTTACAGTTTTTCGTAGTTTAGATCGAGTCTGTTCTTCATACCTGCAGTCCACGAAAAAGCCACAAAAAAAATTAGGGTTAGTTCATCATATCCGAACCAATCTGAGCCTTTGCATAATCTTTTTGCTTTGTTGAATTTGCGGTTGCATCGTCGTGTCTAGTTGCTGGTCTTAGAGTCTAGTCTTTTAGAGTTTCGAGTTCTGGTCATAAGTTGTCACGCCGCCGCCGCACCATCATCATCGCCCCTGCCATCTACCACCACCGCTTATCCGCCACTGCTCCGAATCCGTATCCATATACCACCACCGATTCATATACCACCACCGATTCATATCCATATCCGTATCCTACCACCGCTACCACCACCGCTGCCATATACCACCACCATATATCCACCACCAATCCGAGTTCCTTGCATATTAGGTTTGTTTTCGAGATCCATCTAGATTCCGATTCGTGTTTCCTTGCCGGAGTAGGTTTCGGAAAAAAAAAGAGTCGGGTAGCCACGCTCCATTTAGGCCCAAAATTTTTCGAAAACGCATTTTTCGAAAAAAATTCTGGCTATCCTATTTTTAGGTGTTTCTGAGTGTTTTGAGACAGGTGCCATTATAGGAAGTTTTTTTGACCTGTTTCCGGTTTTTGGGTCCGGGCAGTCGAAAAAAAAAATTTGGTCGAAAAAAAAATTTCGTGCCCATCCTGTCAGTTTGACCTAGGAAGAGTTTTGAGACACTCGCCATTATAGTGATTTTTCGCAAAAAAAAAAGAGCGAAAAAAAAATTTCAGAGTGTGCTTTTCCCTTGTTTACGTGCCGCGCCGTGATTTTGTTGGTGTTCTAGGCTCGCGTCTCTAGCACAGTCTAGCCTAGGACCAGCACAGTACCGTCGTTGAGCGTTTATTCAACTTTGCATCTCTGAATTGATTATTGCTGACCCTTTTTGCTACCATACTATAAGCCTTCCCAGCTCCACATACATCTACGTCGTGTGTTTGACTCTCCCTAGTAATCGCTCTATCCAAGCTTTGAGAGTTTTTGACTACAACGGTTGCCGATCACCGCCTGCTGCTGGGTAAGAACTGGTAAGAATTTGAGATTTGCTTGACGGATTTGTGATACACCACCACCACTTCTTAGTAGTCTGTAGGATCATATTCTTGTGTGTTTCTATTGCTGCTAACCATGCCAGGATCACAAGCCGAC
>NW_025270431.1:0-1408 GCF_018294505.1 Triticum aestivum | reverse complement strand
GGTTCAATGACTATGGAAATCGCTTCGGGACCTCAAAATAGTGAGTAATAATCCAATAAACGGGCCAGAATCGGCCAAAACTGTGAGTGTTGATGACCGACACGTAAACGCACCGCAGGGTTCGTTAATCGTGGAAATCACTCCGGGACCACAAAACAGTGAGTAATAGTCCATGAAACGGGCAAGAATCGGCGAAAACTGCCAGTGTTGATGACCGACACGTAAACTCACCCCAGGGTTCGTTAATCATGGAAATCACTCCGGGACCGCAAAACTGTGAGTAGTAGTCCATGAAACAGGCCAGAATCGGCCAAAACTGCCTGTGTTGATGACCGACACGTAAACGCACCCAGGGTTTGTTAATCATGGAAATCACTCCGCGACCCCAAAACAATGAGTTATACTCCATGAAATGGGCCATAATCGGCCAAAACTGCCAATGTTGATGACCAACATATAAGTGCACCTTGGGGTTCAATAACTATGGAAATTGCTTCAGGACCTCAAAACAGTGAGTAATAATCCAAGAAACGGGCCAGAATCGGCCAAAACTGCGTGTGTTGATGACCGACACGTAAACACACCACAGGGTTCGTTAATCGTGGAAATCACTCCGGGACCACAAAACAGTGAGTAATAGTCCAAGAAACGGGCCAGAATCGGCCAAAACTGCCAGTGTTGATGACCGACACGTAAACTCACCCCAGGGTTCGTTAATCATGGAAATCACTCCGGGACTGCAAAACAGTGAGTAGTAGTCCATGAAACGGGCCAGAATCGGCCAAAACTGCCTGTGTTGATGACCGACACGTAAACGCACCCAAGGTTCGTTAATCATGGAAATCACTCCGCGACCGCAAAACAGTGAGTAATAGTCCATGAAATGGGCCATAATTGGCCAAAACTGCCAATGTTGATGACCAACATATAAGTGCACCTTGGGGTTCAATAACTCTGGAAATTGCTTCAGGACCTCAAAACAGTGAGTAATAATCCAAGAAACGGGCCAGAATCAGCCAAAACTGCGAGTGTTGATGACCGACACGTAAACGCACCCCAGGGTTCGTTAATCGTGGAAATCACTCTCGGACCGCGAAACAGTGAGTAATAGTCCATAAAACAAGCGAGAATCGGCCAAAACTGCTAGTGTTTATGACGGACATGTAAGCGCACCACAGGGTTCGTTAATCGTGGAAATCACTCCAGAACCACAAAATAGTGAGTAATAGTCCATGAAACGGGCCAGAATCGGCCAAAACTGCCTGTGTTGATGACCGACACATAAACGCACCCCAGGGTTCGTTAATCGTGGAAATCACTACGGGACCGCAAAACAGTTACTAATAGTCCATGAAACAGGCCAGAATCGGCCAAAACTACCAGGGTTGATGACCAACAAGTAAGCACA
>NW_025270430.1:0-1408 GCF_018294505.1 Triticum aestivum | reverse complement strand
TCTCAGTGTTGACGACGGACACATAAACGAAGCCCGGGGTTCACCGATCGTGGAAATTGCTCTAGGTCCCCAAAACGCTGAGTGATAGTGCACAAAACGGACTAGAATAGGCCGAATATGTGAGTGTTGATCACCGACACGTAAACGCACCAAGGGTTCGTCAATCATCGAAATGACTCCAAGACCCCAAAATAGAGTAATAGTCCAAGAAACGGGCCAGAATTGGCCCAAACTGTGATTGTTGATGACCGACATGTAAGCGCACTTTGGAATTCGACAACCATGGAAATCGCTTTGGGACCCCAAAACGGTGAGTAATAGTCCATGAAACGGGCCAGAATCGGCCAAAACTGCGAGTGTTGATGACCAACACGTAAGCACACCTTGGAGTTCAACAACTATGGAAATCACTTCGGGACCCCAAAACTGTGAGTAATAGTCCACGAAACATGTCAGAATTGGCCAAAACTGTGAGTGTTGACGACAGACACATAAATGCACCCTGGGGTTCATCAATCGTCGAAATTGCTCTAGGTCTCCAAAACATTGAGTAATAGTGCACGAAACGGACACGATTCGGCCAAAAATGTGAGTGTTGATGATCGACACGTAAACGCACCCTGGGGTTCGTCAATCATGGAAATGACTCTGAGACCCCAAAATAGAGTAGTAGTCCAAGAAACGGGCCAGAATCGGCCCAAACTGTGATTGTTGATGACCGACACGTAAGCGCACCTTGGAGTTCGACAACCATGGAAATCGCTTTGGGACCCCAAAACGGTGAGTAATAGTCCATGAAATGGGCCAGAATCGGCCAAAACTGCGAGTGTTGATGACCAACACGTAAGGACACCTTGGGGTTAGACAACTATGGAAATCGCTTCGGGACCCCAAAACGGTGAGTAATAGTCCACGAAACCCGTTAGAATTGGCCAAAACTCTCAGTGTTGACGACAGGCACATAAACGAATCCCGGGGTTCATCGATCGTGGAAATTGCTCTAGGTCCCCAAAACGCTGAGTGATAGTGCACAAAACGGACTAGAATCGGCCGAATATGTGAGTGTTGATCACCGACACGTAAACGCGCCCTGGGGTTCGTCAATCATGGAAATGACTCCGAGACCCCAAAATAGAGTAGTAGTCCAAGAAACGGGCCAGAATCGGCCCAAACTGTGATTGTTGATGACCGACACGTAAGCGCACCTTGGAGTTCGACAACCATGGAAATCGCTTCGAGACCCCAAAACGGTGAGTAATAGTCCATGAAACAGGCCAGAATCAACCAAAACTGTGAGTGTTGATGACCAACACGTAAGCACACCTTGGAGTTCAACAACTATGGAAATCGCTTCGGGACCCCAAAACCGTGAGTAATAGTCCATGAAACCCGTCAGAATTGGCCAAAA
>NW_025270429.1:0-1408 GCF_018294505.1 Triticum aestivum | reverse complement strand
CTAACGTGGTGTCACTCAGTGATTTTATCAAATTGCATCCACCCACGTTCCACCACTCCGTCGAGCCTCTCGACGCTGATGACTGGCTTCGCAGTATCTCTCACAAACTGCGTTCCACGCTGGTAGCGGAGGCTGACAAGGTCACCTTTGCTGCATATCATCTTGAAGGCCCCGCCAGTCTATGGTGGGAGAATTATGGAGCTATGCGCCCAGCGGGCCATGTCACTACTTGGGCTGAGTTCAGCGAGGCTTTCCGTGAACATCACATTCCGGAGGGTCTCATGGACCGTAAACGTGAGGAATTCTGCAATTTCACCCAAGGCCGACTTTCTGTGGATGTCTATAGCAGGGAGTTTGGTAATCTCGCGCGATATGCAACTGAGGAAGTGTCTACTGACGCCAAGAAGCAAGCAAGGTTCCGTAAGGGCCTTAGTCCTGAGCTTCGCCGCGACCTCCGTCTGCATGAGTGCACATCTTTTTCGAAACTTGTCAACAAAGCCATCAGTGCTGAAATTGGTCAGACTGACTATGACGCAACACGCAAGCATGGCCGTGACATGGGTTCCTCATCCGGTGCTGGTCCTCAAAAGCGCCGCGTGTGGGTACCCAACACCGCCCTGCCACCCAGGTTCACACCGAGGCCATCTTTCCAGGCGCCTCGCCCCGTTCAACAGTCTGCACCGGCCAAGCCCTATGGGGGTCCAACCAATTATGCTCCTCCACGTACCAGTTCCGTGACTTGTTTCAAGTGTGGGGAATCTGGCCACTATATGCGTGAGTGTCCCCAGACCAACCCCAATCAATCTGCTAAAGCTGTTGGCCGTGGCAAGCCGACAGGAAAAATATTCCACGCCAAGCCGGTTACCGCTTCACGTGGCCATGTCAACTGTATCTCTGCCGAAGAAGCTCAAGAGGATCCCAACGTCGTTCTCGGTACGCTTCTTGTTAATTGCCACCCGGCATCTGTTCTTTTCGATACAGGAGCCTCTCATTCTTTTATATCTGAAAACTATGCTCGTTTGCACAACGTCGCATTCGGTGATATGCCAACCTCTATGGTAATCCAAACTCCGGGATCCAAATGGCAAACTTCTAGAGTAAGCCATGGAAATGAAATCCAAGTCGACAGACTTGTTTTCCTCGCGTCCTTGATAGCCCTTAAATCTTCAGATATTAATATCATTCTGGGTATGGACTGGATGTCAGCTCATCAAGCCAAAATTGATTGCTTCTCTAGGACTGTTCAACTCACCCATCCTTCGGGGAAGATAGTCAATGTCTTGACCCGAATAGCCAAGCGACAATTATATTCTCTTAACGCCAGCCCTTTGCCAGACCTTGAGGACATTCCGGTAGTCCGTGACTTCCCGGATGTCTTTCCAGAGGAATTGCCAGGTGTTCCACCTGA
>NW_025270428.1:0-1408 GCF_018294505.1 Triticum aestivum | reverse complement strand
GAGGTGAGACAGCAAATGCCGCTCTGGGCCTTCGTTTTACTGGGCTCTGCACCCCGGGCCTGCAGAAAATCATACATATATAATAGGCTAGTAAAAATTCTACGGCCCGGGCCTGGGCCCTGGGTGCCCGGGGCCCAGCTCCGCCCCTGCTTTAGAGCAAACTCCAATGCGCTGACGCATTTCATCGTGCGTGTCTGTTTGAGTTGAAACGAACACAAAAGTCTGCCCAACACGCTGACTCAAACGGACGCGCGTTCACTTTTTATCCGCCGGATGACCCATATCAGGCCCATATTTGGACCTCGTTTGCGTCGGCACGGACATGTTACTCCTCCCCCTGGCCCGCCAGTTGGTGGCACATAGGCCATTCTCTTCCTCCCATCGACAGCTAGCACTCCGGGCCGCCCCACCTGTTGTGTCGTCGCCTAGTTCCAGTGCCCAGGCCAGCAGTCCACATCCACATACATCCTCCACAGCACGCCACCTTCCAACGTCACCGTCACCACCGCCTCGCCGCACGGTCGCCACAACTTCCCCGATGTCGCCGCCAACACCACCTCGCCCCCGCTCCCCCGACAACCACTTTACCGGAACTGTTGGAGAGGTTTTTTTTGCCCCAACTTCCCGTAAACGGCGATTATTTTGGAGTTAGGGGAACTGTTGGAGTTGCTCTTAGGCGATTATGCATGTAGGCCGTAGTGTTGTTGTGGCAGCAGCGATGGCGCGCGGAAGAAGCGGACAAAGTTCTAGGACAAGTATGGATCGAGAACTGAGAGCAACTGCAAGATTACTATAGTGCGGCTAGACAATTGTGTTTAAGAGCATCTCTAGCATATCTCATAAGCCGGGCTATCCGGTAAAATAACCGTCGGTTTACGAGAGGGAGACCATTTTACTGGCCCGAATACCCGTATATTTGACCGTCTCGGATTTTTTTTTTGTGGGATCCTGGATACGCTGACCCATTTCCTTCATATCTATGGGATTTGAGCTCTTTATTACAGGGACCTAAAAACATAGAAATGGTTGGCAGGACAGAAAGTTAGCTCCCGCCGCAGTATTCCGCTGCACGAGCTGCCGCCCATGCCGTGACCTTCTGCCGCCGCCATGACCTACCGCCGGCGCTGCGAGCTGCTGCCTGCCGCCGTGCCAGCTACGGCCACCGGCACCACCCAGGAGCTGGTTGCTGCTACTGCTGGCCGCGCGCGCGAGCGAGGGAGCTGCTGCTAGCGGCAAAATTTCGTGTTTTGACCCTTTTTTAAAAGTTAATCGAGATCTGACCCTACTTTGTAAAAATTTCGGGATCTGACCCTTTTTCCTACCGTCATCGTCTCCGGCGATAGTCTAAGACGGCTACCACCACAGTCAATGGCGATAGCAATTGGTCAACACTAAAACGACATTTGCT
>NW_025270427.1:0-1408 GCF_018294505.1 Triticum aestivum | reverse complement strand
TGGGATCCGGTGCTTTAGTGCTGGTATCATCGCATCCGACATGTTTCCCCGTCTTCGTCCCTTATGCTTGCCACTCCCAGGTCCGCTCCAAAGACGATTCTACATTCTCACTACCATTACAACCGTTCCCTAACAATGGATAATGTCCTATACTACTTACTCTCCCGCTCAATCACGGAGACGAGTTTTCCACGGTTTCCACCCCTCCCTCCATACCGCAGCAACACGAGTTTTTTCCACCCCTTTCAGAACGCGCTCTTCGCGCCACAAAGCCGCCCCAAGACGCGCGAGCAATGAGCATCGAGCTTAAACATATCGCAAACGTCAAACATAATATAACGGGATTAATATATATCGCGCACGTGCGACATGTTTGTCACAAGGCGCAAAAAATAATTATAAAAGGAATGCAACACGAGGAATTCCCAGGAGGTCACCCATCCTAGTACTACTCTCGCCCAAGCACGCTTAACTTCGGAGTTCTGATGGGATCCAGTGCTTTAGTGCCGGTATGATCGCATCCGACATGTTTCCCCGTCTTCGTCCCTTATGCTTGCCACTCCCAGGTCCGCTCCAAAGACGATTCTACATTCTCACTAGCATTACAACCGTTCCCTAACAATGGATAATGTCCTATACTACTTACTCTCCCGCTCAATCACGGAGACGAGTTTTCCACGGTTTCCACCCCTCCCTCCATACCGCAGCAACACGAGTTTTTTCCACCCTTTTCAGAACGCGCTCTTCGCGCCACAAAGCCGCCCCAAGACGCGCGAGCAATGAGCATCGAGCTTAAACATATCGCAAACGTCAAACATAATATAACGGGATTAATATATATCGCGCACGTGCGACATGTTTGTCACAAGGCGCAAAAAATAATTATAAAAGGAATGCAACACGAGGAATTCCCAGGAGGTCACCCATCCTAGTACTACTCTCGCCCAAGCACGATTAACTTCGGAGTTCTGATGGGATCCGGTGCTTTAGTGCCGGTATGATCGCATCCGACATGTTTCCCCGTCTTCGTCCCTTATGCTTACCACTCCCAGGTCCGCTCCAAAGACGATTCTACATTCTCACTACCATTACAACCGTTCCCTAACAATGGATAATGTCCTATACTACTTACTCTCCCGCTCAATCACGGAGACGAGTTTTCCACGGTTTCCACCCCTCCCTCCATACCGCAGCAACACGAGTTTTTTCCACCCCTTTCAGAACGCGCTCTTCGCGCCACAAAGCCGCCCCAAGACGCGCGAGCAATGAGCATCGAGCTTAAACATATCGCAAACGTCAAACATAATATAACGGGATTAATATATATCGCGCACGTGCGACATGTTTGTCACAAGGCGCAAAAAATAATTATAAAAGGAATGCAACACGAGGACTTCCCAGGAGGTCA
>NW_025270426.1:0-1408 GCF_018294505.1 Triticum aestivum | reverse complement strand
CATGACCATAAAAGATATTACTCATATAAATAGAACAACCATTATTCTCTGATTTAAATGAATAACCGTCTCGCATTAAACAAGATCCAGATATAATGTTCATGCTCAACGCTGGCACCAAATAACAATTATTTAGGTCTAATATTAATCCCGAAGGTAGATGTAGAGGTAGCGTGCCGACCGCGATCACATCGACTTTGGAACCGTTTCCCACGCGCATCGTCACCTCGTCCTTTGCCAGTGCCCGCTTATTCTGTAGTCCCTGTTTCGAGTTGCAAATATTAGCAACAGAACCAGTATCAAATACCCAGGTGCTACTGCGAGCTCTAGTAAGGTACACATCAATAACATGTATATCATATATACCTTTGTTCACCTTGCCATCCTTCTTATCCGCCAAATACTTGGGGCAGTTCCGCTTCCAGTGACCAGTCTGCTTGTAGTAGAAGCACTCAGTTTCAGGCTTAGGTCCAGACTTGGGTTTCTTATCTTGAGCAGCAACTTGCTTGCTGTTCTTCTTGAAGTTCCCTTTCTTCTTTCCTTTGCCCTTTTTCTTGAAACTAGTGGTTTTGTTAACCATCAACACTTGATGCTCCTTTTTGATTTCTACCTCCGCAGCTTTCAGCATTGCGAAGAGCTCGGGAATAGTCTTGTTCATCCCTTGCATATTATAGTTCATCACGAAGCTCTTGTAGCTTGGTGGCAGTGATTGGAGAATTCTATCGATGACACAATCATCCGGAAGATTAACTCCCAATTGAATCAAGTGATTATTATACCCAGACATTTTGAGTATATGCTCACTGACAGAACTGTTCTCCTCCATCTTGCAGCTATAGAACTTATTGGAGACTTCATATCTCTCAATCCGGGCATTTGCTTGAAATATTAACTTCAACTCCTGGAACATCTCATATGCTCCATGACGTTCAAAACGTCGTTGAAGTCCCGATTCTAAGCCGTAAAGCATGGCACACTGAACTATTGAGTAGTCATCAGCTTTGCTCTGCCAGACGTTCATAACATCTGGCGTTGCTCCAGCAGCAGGCCTGGCACCCAGCGGTGCTTCCAGGATGTAATTCTTCTGTGCAGCAATGAGGATAATCCTCAAGTTACGGACCCAGTCCGTGTAATTGCTACCATCATCTTTCAACTTTGCTTTCTCAAGGAACGCATTAAAATTTAACGGAACAACAGCACGAGCCATCTATCTACAATCAACATAAACAAGCAAGATACTATCAGGGACTAAGTTCATGATAAATTTTAAGTTCAATTAATCATATTACTAAAGAACTCCCACTTAGATAGACATCCCTCTAATCCTCTAAGTGATCACGTGATCCAAATCAACTAAACCATAACCGATCATCACGTGAGATGGAGTAGTTTTCAATGGTGAACATCG
>NW_025270425.1:0-1408 GCF_018294505.1 Triticum aestivum | reverse complement strand
TTTCTGAGCATTTACAGCCGTTATGCTGTCCGAGTCATCCCAGGTTTCTAAGTAGTCTGATGCATTTGCAAATCCTTTCTTCCCGTTTCAATGTTCCCATGGGCCAGATTAACCACACTAATCAGTAAGTTGAGGTACTCCGTTACCTTGACATATATGTTGGAGATATTATTATGACCCTAGGTGTCTTAGGGGATCATCTAGTAATTTAGCCATGATTTGTGTTCCCAGTGTGATGATTCTGGCCATCATTCTCGAAAGCATCCTGTGATGCTACTTAGTAGTAGGTATTCTACTCCTTGAGCTTTGAACCCGAGATTCACTCTACTTACTTCATGTTGATAGTGTTTGCTAGTTCCTTCAGGATATTAGTAACTTTGCGATAGTCCTCGAGGTCCGTGGTATTTCCTTCTTCCAAATACTATGAACCGCTTATGGCAGATGTTTATTGGATCAAAAGATCACAATTAGAGTACTCTTGAGGAGTTCTGCATTCATAAATCGTGACTCTGCCAGTTCTACCTTTCTGCATGGGTTATCCGGAAGAAACATGTTGAACTTGGTTCGACATACTAATCTATGCGTCCACAACTCAGAAAATTATATGATCCTTTGAGTTGATCTCTTTAGTTGCATTCTGACCCTCGTCTATCAATTGATAGTCAAGAGTATGCGTGCGTTCGTTTATCGATGCCTAATACTCTTGTGGTCCGTCAAGCCATTCTATCGCAGAATGACTAGGAGAAACAAACTCCAGTACCTCTTCCATATCCAGGATTGGGTCAAAGAAGTTGTGCCCCGCAGATCAAATTGCTAATCCAGCCTTTGATCCTGTTCTACCCTGAAGTATTACCATCTTTATATCGGGATTGTTATAGGAATTGCACATCATCCTATGAACTCTTGGTACAGTGATACTTCTTGCCATCATTGTTCATTCCTCGGTTCCGTGTTGTTGCAGCCGGAGTGCCGACAAGTGAATCATGATGTGTGAACTCAATACTCCTAGCAACCCCATTGCTTGGTAGTTAATGGACAATAATCTTATTCTTAGTATGTTGGTTATTGAATCACCATTCTAAGATTGATCGTGCTACCTAGTCTTTATTTCCTGGTGCACTCTTTGATTGATGAGTTAGGATTTTGTCAAGTCCTCGCTCATTTGATCATATCATCTTGCTCTGAAAAGCAAGATTGTTCTCGAGCTTAGTAACATATCGGTGGTTCGTGATTTTCCGAATATCTTCTCGAAAGTATCACCAGGTTGTCGCCTGACTGTTATGTTAAGCTCGTGATCAAGTTGGTTTATCCTGTAAACCACCCTTTCTCCAAGAATCCGTGTTGGATACCCCTGAGCTAGTTGGTTAAGCTATGCATCAACTTGGAGAGTTGGAAGATAGAAGCTTGC
>NW_025270424.1:0-1408 GCF_018294505.1 Triticum aestivum | reverse complement strand
TTAATTCCCGGTGCTTCACTGCCAAACCGTGCACCATACCGTACCAATCCAGAGGAGACGAAGGAGATTATGTGTCAAGTACAAGAGCTTCTCGACAAAGGTTATATACGCGAATCCCTTAGTCCTTGTGCTGTTCCTATTATTCTAGTGCCGAAAAAGGATGGTACATCACGTATGTGTGTTGATTGTAGAGGCATTAATAATATTACTATTCATTATCGTCATCCTATTCCTAGGCTAGATGATATGCTTGATGAATTGAGTGGCTCTACAATATTCTCCAAAGTTGATTTGCGTAGTGGCTACCATCAAATTCGTATGAAATTGGGAGATGAATGGAAAACAGCATTTAAAACTAAGTTTGGATTATATGAGTGGTTAGTCATGCCTTTTGGGTTAACTAATGCACCTAGTACGTTCATGAGATTAATGAACGAAGTTTTACGTGCTTTCATTGGACGATTTGTGGTAGTTTACTTTGATGACATATTGATTTATAGTAGATCTTTGGAAGAACATTTGGAACATTTACGTGCTGTTTTTATTGCTCTACGTGATGCACGTTTGTTTGGTAACCTTGGGAAGTGCACCTTTTGCACCGACCGAGTATCTTTTCTTGGTTATGTTGTTACTCCACAGGGAATTGAAGTTGATAAAGCCAAGATTGAAGCTATTGAGAGTTGGCCGCAGCCCAAAACGGTCACACAAGTGAGGAGTTTTCTTGGCCTCGCTGGATTCTATAGGCATTTTGTGAGAGATTTCAGCACCATTGCTGCACCTCTCAATGAGCTTACAAAGAAAGATGTGCCTTTTCTTTGGGGTACTGCACAGGAAGAAGCCTTCACGGTATTGAAAGATAAGTTGACACATGCTCCTTTACTCCAACTTCCTGATTTTAATAAGACTTTTGAGCTTGAATGTGATGCTAGTGGAATTGGATTAGGAGGTGTGTTATTACAAGATGGCAAACCTGTTCCATACTTTTCTGAAAAATTGAGTGGGCCTAGTCTGAATTATTCTACTTATGATAAAGAATTATATGCTCTTGTTCGGACTTTAGAAACATGGCAACATTATTTATGGCCCAAAGAATTTGTTATACATTCTGATCATGAATCTTTGAAACATATTAAAAGTCAAGCTAAACTGAATCGTAGACATGCTAAATGGGTTGAATTCATTGAGACTTTCCCTTATGTCATTAAACACAAGAAGGGAAAAGAAAATGTTATTGCTGATGCATTGTCTCGTCGCTATACTATGCTTTCACAACTTGACTTCAAAATATTTGGTTTGGAGACCATCAAAGATCAATATGTGCATGATGCTGATTTTAAAGATGTAATGCAGAATTGTAAAGAAGGAAGAATGTGGAACAAGTTTGTTGTTAACGATGGATTTGTGTTTC
>NW_025270423.1:0-1408 GCF_018294505.1 Triticum aestivum | reverse complement strand
CAAGCATTTCAAAGGCGAGGCAGATCACCGGAAGAAGCCCGCCATGCGTACCGGTGATCACGTACTTGCTATGGTCAATGATTTACACGTAATCTTTGGAAAGGGTCCCGGCGGACTAGCTGTTCCGAATGACGTTGAGGGACACGCACCCATGTGGAAGAAGAAATCTATATTTTGGGACCTACCCTACTGGAAAGAGCTAGAGGTCCGCTCTTCAATCGACGTGATGCACGTGACGAAGAACCTTTGCGTGAACCTGCTAGGCTTCTTGGGCGTGTATGGGAAGACAAAAGATACACCTGAGGCACGGGAGGACCTGCAACGTTTGCACGAAAAAGACGGCATGCCTCCGAAGCAGTATGAAGGTCCTGCCAGCTACGCTCTTACGAAAGAAGAGAAAGAAATCTTCTTTGAATGCCTGCTCAGTATGAAGGTCCCGACTGGCTTCTCGTCGAATATAAAGGGAATAATAAATATGCCAGAGTAAAAGTTCTAGAACCTAAAGTCTCATGACTGCCACGTGATTATGACGCAACTTCTACCGGTTGCATTGAGGGGGCTTCTACCGAAAAACGTCCGATTAGCCATTGTGAAGCTATGTGCATTCCTCAATGCAATCTCCCAGAAGGTGATCGATCCAGAAATCATACCAAGGCTAAGGAGTGATGTGGCGCAATGTCTTGTCAGTTTCGAGCTGGTGTTCCCACCATCCTTCTTCAATATCATGACGCACGTCCTAGTTCATCTAGTCGACGAGATTGTCATTCTGGGGCCCGTATTTCTACACAATATATTCCCCTTTGAGAGGTTCATGGGAGTCCTAAAGAAATATGTCCGTAACCGCGCTAGGCCAGAAGGAAGCATCTCCATGGGCCATCAAACAGAGGATGTCATTGGGTTTTGTGTTGACTTCATTCTTGGCCTTAAGAAGATAGGTCTCCCTAAATCGCGGTATGAGGGGAGACTGACTGGAAAAGGCACGCTTGGAGGGGGGAACTCAATAATATGCAGGGACGGATATTCTTGGTCTGAAGCACACTACACAGTTCTACAGAACTCTACCTTGGTGACCCCGTATGTCGATGAACACAAGAACAGTCTGCGCTCCAAACACCCGGAGCAGTGTGACGACTGGATTACATGTGAACACATCAGGACTTTCAGCAGTTGGTTGGAAACACGTCTCAGAGGTGACACCACTGTTTGTGATGAGTTGTACTCGTTGTCCAGGGGACCATCTTCGACTGTATTGACTTACAAAGGATACGAGATAAATGGGAATACATTTTACACGATCGCCCAAGATCAAAAGAGCAACAACCAAAACAGCGGTGTCCGCTTTGATGCAGCAACCGAGAGGGGAAAGGACACATATTATGGTTACATAATGGACATATGGGAACTTGAC
>NW_025270422.1:0-1408 GCF_018294505.1 Triticum aestivum | reverse complement strand
TGGTTGCAAACGCCCAGCACGCGTCCGGGGTGTGCCCCCCTCACGAACGGCGCTGCCGCCGACACCTAGAGGAGGGAAACGGACGCGTGGGGCCTACACGGAGGGGATCTTGCTGTGGGTCTTCCCCGGATGTTGCTCTAATGTGTTCCTATGGGCTGACCTAACACAACCGGGTGGGGAGGTCCACTTGTCAAAGCCCGTCCGTGCAAAGTCAAAGGGGTAGATCCTGTGGTCAAACGCTACAGGGTTAGGCGGGACGGGGGCACTAGGGGGGTAGCAATGCCACCGGAGCATCGCACCGGGCCCTCATACATGCGGGGTGGTGTGGTGGCATGTCCGAAGAGGCGGGACGCGTCTCCGGGGCGTGGCCCCCCTCCCGGACGGCGATGACACGGTAGTAGACGTTCTGCGGTAACGATGCGGCGTCAATATTACTAAATACTTGGAGCGCGATAAAATCATGATTTTTTTGCACGACGTGGGCACATGTGCTATAGGAACGATGGTATTTTTTCATAATTTTTGGTGATGGAGAAGTATCCGAAAAATTCCCTCTACGCGGATTGCCCTTCGCGCGTCTACGGCTGTGGCCGGCGGCCTCCGGGGGCTAGCATGCCGCCAAATCTTGCGCCGGCGGCCTCTCACAGTTCTGGAAGTGTTGTCACAGTTGCAAACGCCCAGCACGCGTGTCCGGGGTGTGCCCCCCTCACGAACGGCGCTGCCACCGGCACCTGGAGGGGGGAAACGGACGCGTGGGGTCTACACGGAGGGGATCTTGCTGTGGGACTTCCCGGATGTTGCTCCAAAGTGTTCCTATGGGCTGACCTAACACAACCGGGTGGGGAGGTCCACTGGTCAAAGCCCGCCCGTGCAAAGTCAAAGGGGTAGATCCTGTGGTCAAACGCTACAGAGTTAGGCGGGACGGGGGCACTGGGGGGTGTAGCAATGCCACCGGAGCGTCGCACCAGGCCCTCATACATGCGGAGTGGTGTGGTGGCATGTCCGAATAGGCGGGACGCGTCTCCGGGGCGTGGCCCCCCTCACGGCCGGCGATGACACGGTAGTAGATGTTCTGTGGTAACGATGCGGCGTCAATATTACTAAATACTCGGAGCGCGATAAAATCATGATTTTTTTTGCACGACGTGGGCACATGTGTTATAGGAACGATGGTATTTTTTCATAATTTTTGGTGATGGAGAAGTATCCGAAAAATTCCCTCTACGCGGATTGCCCTTCGCGCGTCTATGGTTGTGGCCGGCGGCCTCCGGGGGCTAGCATGCCGCCAAATCTTGCGCCGGCGGCCTCTCACAAGTCTGGAAGTGTTGTCGCGGTTGCAAACGCCCGGCACGCGTGTCCGGGGTGTGCCCCCCTCACGAACGGCGCTGCCGCCGGCACCTGGAGGGGG
>NW_025270421.1:0-1408 GCF_018294505.1 Triticum aestivum | reverse complement strand
CTAACCGAACTCCTCAAGAAAGATAAGAAGTTCGAATGGACCCCACAATGTGAGCACAGCTTTCAGGAACTGAAAAGACGCCTGACTTCTGCTCCCGTGCTGGTACCACCAGACTTCTCCAAAGACTTTGTTATCTACTGCGACGCCTCGCGACAAGGACTAGGTTGCATCCTTATGCAAGATCGACACGTAATTGCTTACGCTTCACGGCAATTGCACCCACATGAGGAGAATTATCCTACTCATGATCTAGAACTTGCAGCCGTAGTCTATGCCCTTAAGACCTGGCGACATTACCTCCTCGGTAATCGTTGCGAAATATTCACTGATCACCAAAGTCTGAAGTACATTTTCACCCAACCGGATCTGAATCTCAGGCAAAGACGTTGGGTTGAATTGATCACAGACTTCGACTTAGGGATAACCTATACCCCAGGGAAAGCCAACGTCATGGCTGATGCGCTAAGTCGTAAATCTTATTGTAACAACCTGATGTTACAACAAAGTCAACCACTTCTCCATGAGGAATTTCGGAAGCTTAACCTTCACATTGTTCCTCAAGGTTTTCTCTCCACCTTGGTGGCAAAACCTATCCTTACGGATCAAATCATCAAAGCACAGAAGGTAGATCCGGGAATCTCCCGCATCAAGAGGAACATTCAGAAAGGAATTGCGAATTGTTTCTCCGTTAATGATCAAGGAGTCGTGTACTTCGGGGATCGATTAGTAGTTCCCAAAGTGCGCAACCTAAGGCGATTAATCCTTAAAGAAGCCCATGAATCTCCTCTCACCATTCATCCCGGTAGTACTAAAATGTATCAGGACCTACGCCAGAGGTTCTGGTGGACTAGGATGAAGAGAGAAATTGTTCAGTATATTGCCAATTGCGACGTCTGTCGTCGTGTAAAAGCAGAGCATCAACGGCCTGCTGGCACCCTTCAACCCTTAGCTATTCCTGAATGGAAATGGGATAAAATTGGTATGGATTTCATTACCGGTTTTCCCAGAACCAAGAGAGGGAATAATGCTATCTTCGTCGTGGTCGATCGTCTTTCCAAAGTAGCTCATTTCCTACCTGTTCGTGAGAGTATAACCGCTAGTCAGCTGGCAGACTTATACATCTCCCGAATAGTGTCCCTCCATGGTGTTCCTTTGGAAATCAATTCGGATCGAGGAAGTCTTTTCACCTCTCGATTTTGGGAAAGTTTCCAAAATGCTATGGGAACCCGTCTCTCCTTTAGCACCGCTTTCCACCCTCAGTCAAGTGGTCAAGTGGAACGCGTCAACCAAATTCTAGAAGACATGCTTCGAGCCTCCGTTATCTCTTTCGGAATGGACTGGGAGAAGTGCCTTCCATTTGCCGAATTCGCTTACAACAACAGCTATCAATCTAGCTTGGGTAAAGCCC
>NW_025270420.1:0-1408 GCF_018294505.1 Triticum aestivum | reverse complement strand
AAACTGAGTGCTTCTACTGCAAGCAGACTGGACACTGGAAGCGGAACTGCCCCAAGTATTTGGCGGATAAGAAGGATGGCAAAGTGAACAAAGGTATATGTGATATACATGTTATTGATGTGTACCTTACTAATGCTCGCAGTAGCACCTGGGTATTTGATAATGGTTCTGTTGCTAATATTTGCAACTCGAAACAGGGACTACAGATTAAGCGAAGATTGGCTAAGGACGAGGTGACGATGCGCGTGGGAAATGGTTCCAAAGTCGATGTGATCGCGGTCGGCACGCTACCTCTACATCTACCATCGGGATTAGTTTTAGACCTAAATAATTGTTATTTGGTGCCAGCGTTAAGCATGAACATTATATCTGGATCTTGTTTGATGCGAGACGGTTATTCATTTAAATCAGAGAATAATGGTTGTTCTATTTATATGAGTAATATCTTTTATGGTCATGCACCCTTGAAGAGTGGTCTATTTTTATTAAATCTCGATAGTAGTGATACACATATTCATAGTGTTGAAACCAAAAGATGCAGAGTTAATAATGATAGTGCAACTTATTTGTGGCACTGCCGTTTAGGTCATATCGGTGTAAAGCGCATGAAGAAACTCCATACTGATGGGATTTTGGAATCACTTGACTATGAATCACTTGGTACTTGCGAACCGTGTCTCATGGGCAAGATGACTAAAACGCCATTCTCCGGAACTATGGAGCGAGCAACTGACTTGTTGGAAATCATACATACTGATGTTTGTGGTCCAATGAATGTTGAGGCTCGCGGCGGATATCGTTATTTTCTCACCTTCACAGATGATTTGAGCAGATATGGGTATATCTACTTGATGAAACACAAGTCTGAAACATTTGAAAAGTTCAAAGAATTTCAGAGTGAAGTAGAAAATCATCGTAACAGGAAAATAAAATTTCTACGATCTGATCGTGGAGGAGAATATTTGAGTTACGAGTTTGGTCTACACTTGAAACAACACGGAATAGTTTCGCAACTCACGCCACCTGGAACACCACAACGAAATGGTGTGTCCGAACGTCGTAATCGTACTTTACTAGATATGGTGTGATCTATGATGTCTCTTACTGATTTACCGCTATCGTTTTGGGGTTATGCTTTAGAGACGGCCGCATTCACGTTAAATAGGGCACCATACAAATCCGTTAAGACGACACCTTATGAACTATGGTTTGGCAAGAAACCAAAGTTATCGTTTCTTAAAGTTTGGGGCTGCGATGCTTATGTGAAGAAACTTCAACCAGATAAGCTCGAACCCAAATCGGAGAAATGTGTCTTCATAGGATACCCAAAAGAGACTATTGGGTACACCTTCTATCACAGATCTGAGGGCAAGATTTTCGTTGCTAAAATCGGATCCTTTCTAGAGAA
>NW_025270419.1:0-1408 GCF_018294505.1 Triticum aestivum | reverse complement strand
GACTTCCGAGAGATGACGTCGAAGAAGTTGCATAGGCCAAATAGCGTTTCACGGACGTGCGCGTCCATGATCCCACGGATTGCAACTGGAAGTATCTGCGTCATCAGCACGTGACAGTCGTGAGACTTCATCCCGCTGAACTTCTGCTTCGCTGGGTCTAGGTATCTGCTTATCTTCCCCGCGTAACCGTAAGGAAGTTTTACTCCTAGGAGGCAGGTGAAAAACTGCTCGATCTCCTCCTGACTTAGAGTGAAGCACGCGGGAGGGTAGTCATTTCCGGTCTTCTTGGCCTTTTTGCCTTTGCGATGACTTTCTGTGTCCTGCTTCGCCTCATCATCATCATCATCATCATCATCATCATCATCATCATCATCATCATCATCATCATCATCATCATCATCATATATAGCGTGAAGCTCCTGCCTGATGCCCATTGATTTCAAGTCTGCCCTTGCTTTCGGCCCATCTTTGGTCCTCTCTGGCATGTTGAGCAGGGTACCAAGCAGACTCTCGCACACGTTCTTCGTGATATGCATGACATCAAGGCTGTGAGGCACACGGTGGATCTTCTAGTACGGCAAGTCCCAGAAAACAGACCTCGTTTTCCATACCTTCAGCAGCGGCTCTGGTGCCTTTCGCTTCTTTCCCGGCTCTGGCGCCTTTTGCTTCTTTCCCGGCAGTGGGCAGTCTTTCCAATTTTTCAACAGCTTGTCTATTTCCTCGCCGCTCCTCGTACACGGGCGTTTTCGGGGTTCGGTTTCACCATCGAACAGATCCTTGCGTTTCCTCCACGGGTCATCGTCGCGAAGCCACCTTCGATGTCCCATGAACACGGTTTTCGAAGACCCGGGATCTCTATCTAGCTGGCGATACGTTGTGTCATCCATGCACCTTACGCATCCAGAAAATCCGTGGACTACCTGCCCCACAAGATATCCGTAACCGAGATAGTCGTGCACCGTCGTGAGCAGTGTGGCTCTCATAGGGAAATATTCTTTCTCTGCGGTGTCCCACGTATTGGCTGGCGTTTTCCACAGCGTGTCAAGCTCCTCTTTCAGCAGCCCCAGATACAGATTGATGTCGTTCCCTGGTTGTTTCGGCCCTTCAATTAGCATACTCATGTGAATGTACTTCCTCTTCATGCACAACCAGGGGGGAAGGTTGTACATCCACACAAACACAGGCCAGGTGCTATGTGTGCTTCTCTGGCTGCCAAACGGATTGACTCCATCGGTGCTCGCGCCCAGCACGATGTTCCTTGGATCGTTCCCAAATTCTGGGTATTCGAAGTTCAATGCTTGCCACTGGCTCGCATCCTTAGGGTGACTCAGCATCTTGTCTTTTTTATCTATCTCCGGATCATTTGCATCATCTTCTCGCTTCTTCTCCTCCCTATCCGCGTGCCAAC
>NW_025270418.1:0-1408 GCF_018294505.1 Triticum aestivum | reverse complement strand
GGGTGAAGAATAACTTATTATGCACCTGGATGACGAATAGTAAAATGTTAAAATATTCAAAATGTCTTATAACTCAGAACAGAGGTGATACTCCCCAAAAAAAGTGGTCTAGTTTAAGAATGCTACTTGTTGGCTACTACCTCCGTCCTGATTTATTAGTCCCCTTTCGTAATCTATGCCACATTTTGATCTTAAATTTAACTAATAAAATGTTAATGCATGTCATAAAAGATAATATAATTGAAAACTATGTTCAAATATTTTGTTAGTTAAATCTCTAGTCAAAATTTGGCCTAAAATACAAAGGGAACTTATAAACCAGGACGGGGTAGTACATGTTAAAACAGAAAAAACTACTCCCTCCGTTCCATAATATAAGACGTTTTTTGGCACTACACTAGTGTTAAAAAACGTCTTATATTATGGAACGGAGAGAGTATATTTTTGTGTTTTTATACCAAATTTTACATATTGAATCAATACGTATGTAATTATTTATATTCTAAACGTAATTTATTTAGAAAGCGGTCGTAAGATTACCTCGGGTGAAGAATAACTTATTCTGCACCTGGATAACGAATAGTAACATGTTAAGATATTCAAAATGTCTTCTAACTCAGAACAGAGGTGATACTCCCCAAAACAAGTGGTCTAGTTTAAGAATGCTACTTGTTGGCTACTACCTCCGTCCTGATTTATTAGTCCCCTTTCGTAATCTATGCTACATTTTGATCTTAAATTTTAACTAACAAAATGTTAATGCATGTCATAAAAGATAATATAATTGAAAACTATGTTCAAATATTTTGTTCGTTAAATCTCTAGTCAAAATTGGCCTAAAATACAAAGGGAACTTATAAACCAGGACGGAGGTAGTACATGCTAAAACAGAAAAAACCACTCCATCCGTTCCATAATGTAAGCCGTTTTTTGGCACTACACTAGTGTTAAAAAATGTCTTATATTATGGGACGGAGAGAGTATATTTTTGTGTTTTTATACCAAATTTTACATATTGAATAAATATGTATGTAACTATTTATATTGTAAACGTAATTTACTTAGAAAGCGGTCGTAAGATTACGTCGGGTGAAGAATAATTTATTATGCACCTGGATGACGAATAGTAACATGTTAAAATATTCAAAATGTCTTATAACTCAGAACAGAGGTGATACTCCCCAAAAGAAGTGGTCTAGTTTAAGAATGCTACTTGTTGGCTACTACCTCCGTCCTGATTTATTAGTCCCGTTTCGTAATCTATGCCACATTTTGATCTTAAATTTAACTAACAAAATGTTAATGCATGTCATAAAAGATAATATAATTGAAAACTATGTTCAAATATTTTGTTAGTTAAATCTCTAGTCAAAATTTGGCCTAAAATACAAAGGGAACTTACAAACCA
>NW_025270417.1:0-1408 GCF_018294505.1 Triticum aestivum | reverse complement strand
AACTTGGGGTGGTCTACCATACCCTTCTCGTCTGGGATAGTAGTGGAACGAGCGACAGTTAACTCTGGGCGACAAGTGCCTGAGATGAACTATAGCCTCTCGAGCGGCTAGCTGGATGGCTTGTGGCTCAAAGGAAGTTGTCCTTCCGGTGAACCGGTAGGGACGCTCGGGTGCTAGACTCCTACCGTAAATGTGCACAGTGGCCCAGAATTGGCGGTCTTCACCGCTCATGGGTCCTTGATACACAACATATTCTGGTGGCTCCTCTAACGCGTAGGCACGACGGGTGAGGTTTGCGAGGATGGTCACAAAACCTCCAAGGTTGGTTGCTGTGGTTTCGTTGTGCACTATAGGTCCAGGCATTGTGGCTCGGTTTGGGGGTAGCGGCTGTGCTGTGCTGGTTTGGGGTGAGCGCGTCCCTTTTTATAAGAAAAAAAAGGAACGGAGTCTTCCTTCGCATGCTTGCGAGAAAGGACTATTTAGGGGCCAGTCACTGGCGCATGAGTGACAGGTTAGGTTGATAGGTTGGGCACCGACTGCCAAAAGGTTTTGGGTCACTCTGTGGCTATCTTGCACGAGAAGCTTGGCTGGGGTTTGGTTAAGGTCTGGTGGGTTGGTTTGCCTAAGTTTATTGACCGGGCTAAGATAGGATTAGCCAATGGTCAGCCTGGCTCTGATACCAAGACTGTCGCGACCGGTTTTTCCGGGAAATAAATTTCCAGAAAAGACCGTCGTGCTCATCAGCCCCAGGATTACTGTTAGCTGATGAGGCTCCATCTTGATACAGAAAGTCCAAGCAACATACAAAATATGCAGTACAAGACCATTCTGGCCTGTGAGTACAACAAATGGTTTCTAGTGGTTGATGGCGGAAGCGGTTTGTGGATCATCAGTGTCTATGGGACTCCAATTCCCACAGGAACAGCTGACCAGGTTAACTCCTATCTTCGCGAGGCTGCTATCTCCATTGCTTAGGTTCCGGGGCTGTCACCGCGTCACTCCTCTTCGTGCAAGAAAATCTGGCCAAGACAATAGCCAGGGACAAGCCAGTGAGTACTTTGAATGTACTCGCAAACATTATGAACACAGGTATAATATAACAATGATGTGCTAAAATATTTTATGCTCATGACGTCAGTCACAATAGATAAATGAAATTCTGGTGTGTGCAAGCAAGTTATTTATAAAATTGCAATAACATGGTAGTATAAAAACTTATGAAACAAATAATCAAGTAATGCCACAGTCGGGCGTCTGAGCGACGCCACATAAAGGGCTTTAAAAGAAAATGCCACAGTCGGGCGTCTGAGCGACGCCACATAAAGGGCTATAAAAGAAAATGCCACAGTCGGGCGTCTGAGCGACGCCACATAAAGGGCTTTAAAAGAAAATGCCACAGTCGGGCGTC
>NW_025270416.1:0-1408 GCF_018294505.1 Triticum aestivum | reverse complement strand
AGGTGGGATAGCGATCGAGATGGAGGGGGATCGAGATCGATTGTCCATGAAATTTAAAAATATTCATGATAGTTCAAAAAGTACCCATGAAATACAATCGAGAAATGAAGGCTACGATTTAAATACAATCGATCTTAGCTAGCTATCTGTTCACAATCTTCTTGCCCTTCTTTTTCGCAAATGGAGTTCTTCTGTGGAACGGACGTCCTTTAGGTAGGGTGGTCCTGCTTCTTCTTGTGGTGTATGCTGCTACTTCATCATCGTCGTCATGTTCGATCCTTGGGTCGCCGTACTTGTCGAAGTCTTGCTCATTGGCTACTCCATCCATTCCGATGATCTTCCTTTTGCCTCTCCTCACGACAACACGACTGGGCTTTGGCGGGTCGGTAATGAAGAAGCATTGGTCCACTTGGGAAGCCAGTACCCATGGCTCATTTTTCGCGGTGACGTTTGCGCCCGCGGTCTTGGATTTTGCTTCGGGTATAACCATGGTGGTGAAATACCGGTCTTCTTTTATGACGTTCTTGGCCCATCTGACACGGAACATCGGGACCTTCTCTCCAGCGTAGCTCAGCTCCCAGATCTCCTCGATCCTTCCGTAGTATCTGTCCTTGTCGTTACTGGTGTAGGATTCCATCGTTACCCCGGAGTTCTGATAACCATCGCTCTTCATGTCCTTGGCCTCGGTGTAGAATGTGTAGCCGTTGATATCGTACGCCTCATAGGTCATCAGGTTGTGCTCGGCGCCCTGTGACAAGGCGAATATGAGTTGTTCTTCCGCGGAAGAATCCTCATGTAAAGGGTATGTCAGAAGCTTCTACTTGAACCAACGCGTGAAACATGAGTTGTGCTCTTTGAGTATATCTCCGTCCGTCCTCTGTTGGCCTCGGTCATTGTACGTCTTCTTAATAAAGGTTTTGTGCTCTACCACCCAAGGATCGACCACGTCTATGTGTTGTAGCGCGACTAGGTTTGCTCTTTCAAAGTCGGCGAGTCGACCCTCGAAGTCGACATGCATTTCGCGGCGACCCTCACGGTGACCCCATCCAGCGAGCCTGCCGAGGTGCCTGTTGACGGGCAGACCAACGGGGTTCTCGATGCCTAGATAATTCGTGCAGTAGGAGATGCACTCTTCGGTCAGAAAGCCCCTGGCTATGCTTCCTTCTGGACGTGACATGTTGCGAACGTATCCTTTGATGACACCATTCATCCTTTCGAACGGCATCATGCTGTGCAGGAACGTCGGCCCGAGTTGGATGATATCCTCCATTATATGGACCAGCAGATGCACCATAACGTCGAAGAATGCGGGCGGGAAGTACATCTCAAGCTCGCATAGTATCACCACGATCTCTTCCTGTAGCCTTCTGAGTTGCCTCACGCCAATCGACTTCCGAGAGATGACGTC
>NW_025270415.1:0-1408 GCF_018294505.1 Triticum aestivum | reverse complement strand
TTGTGACGCCCCCGATTCAATCGTACACTAATCATGCACGCAAATGTGTACGATCAAGATCAGGGACTCACGGGAAGATATCACAACACAACTCTACAAATAAAATAAGTCATACAAGCATCATAATACAAGCCAGGGGCCTCGAGGGCTCGAATACAAGTGCTCGATCATAGACGAGTCAGCGGAAGCAACAATATCTGAGTACAGACATAAGTTAAACAAGTTGCCATAAGATGGCTAGCACAAACTGGGATACAGATCGAAAGAGGCGCAGGCCTCCTGCCTGGGATCCTCCTAAACTACTCCAGGTCGTCGTCAGCGGGCAGCACGTAGTAGTAGGCACCTCCGGTGTAGTAGGGGTCGTCGTCGACGGTGGCGTCTGGCTCCTGGACTCCAGCATCTGGTTGCGACAACCAGAAAGAAAGGAAAAGGGGAAAAAAGGGGGGAGAAAGCAACCGTGAGTACTCATCGAAAGTACTCGCAAGCAAGGAACTACACTACATATGCATGGGTATATGTGTAAAGGGCCATATCAATGGACTGAACTGCAGAATGCCAGAATAAGAGGGGGATAGCTAGTCTTATCGAAGACTACGCTTCTGGTCACCTTCGTCTTGCAACAGGCAGAAGAGGGTAGGTCGAAGTCCTCCAAGTAGCATCTCCAAGTAACATCTCATAGCATAATCCTACCCGGCGATCCCCTCCTCATATCCCTGAGGTAGAGCGACCACCGGTTGTATCTGGCACTTGGAAGGGTGTGTTTTATTAAGTATCCGGTTCTAGTTGTCATAAGGTCAAGGTACAACTCCAAGTCGTCCTGTTACCAAAGATCACGGCTATTCGAATAGATTAACTTCCCTGCAGGGGTGCACCACATTCCCCAACACGCTCGATCCCATTTGGCCGGACACACTTTCCTGGGTCATGTCCGGCCTCGGAAGATCAACACGTCGCAGCCCCACCTAGGCAAACAGAGTGGCCAGCACGCCGGTCTAAACCTAAGCGCACAGGGGTCTGGGCCCATCGCCCTGAGCACACCTGCACGTTGCGTGGGCGGCCGAAAGCAGACCTAGCCTAGTGGCGTTCCAGTCCAATTCGGCGCGCGCCGCTCCGTCGCTGACGTCTGAAGTGCTTCGGCTGATACCACGACGTCGGGATACCCATAACTACTCCCACGTAGATGGTTAGTGCGTATAGGCTCGTAGCCAGACTCAGATCAAATACCAAGATCTCGTTAAGCGTGTTAAGTGTCCGCGAACGCCGAACAGGGCCAGGCCCACCTCTCTCCTAGGCGGTCTCAACCTGCCCTGTCGCTCCGCCACAAAGATCCACACAGAGGGCCGTCGGGACAAAGGTCCTTTCAGCCCCCAATCCGTGAATCACTCGCGGGTACTCTTCGAGCTGACCC
>NW_025270414.1:0-1408 GCF_018294505.1 Triticum aestivum | reverse complement strand
ATAGTTTGTCAAATAGACTCCGTTTTAACCTTCTCAAGGACCGGGCGTAGCCATACTCGGTTCAACTAAAGTTGGAGAGACAGTCGCCCGCAAGCCATCTATGTGCAAAGCACGTCGAGGGAACCGGTCTCGCGTAAGCGTACGCGTAAGGTTGGTCCGGGTCGTCTCGTCCAACAATACCGCCGAACCAAAGTATGACATGCTGGTAGGCAGTATGACTTGTATCGTCCACAACTCACTTGTGTTCTACTCGTGCATATAACATCAACATAAATAACCTAGGCTCGGATGCCACTGTTGGGTTTCGTAGTAATTTCAAAAAAAATTCTACGCACACGCAAGATCATGTGATGCATAGCAACGAGGGGAGAGTGTTGTCTACGTACCCAACGCAGACCGACTGCGGAAGCGATGACACGACGTAGAGGAAGTAGTCGTACGTCTTCACGATCCAACCGATCAAGCACCGAAACTACGGCACCTCCGAGTTCGAGCACACGTTCAGCTCGATGACGATCCCCGGACTCCGATCCAGCAAAGTGTCGGGGAAGAGTTCCGTCAGCATGACGGCGTGGTGACGATCTTGATGAACTACAGCAGCAGGGCTTCGCCTAAACTCCGCTACAGTATTATCGAGGTATATGATGGCAGGGGGCACCGCACACGGCTAAGGAATAGATCACGTGGATCAACTTGTTGTGTCTTTGGTGCTAGCCCTGCCCCTCTATTTATATGTTGAGCCCCGGGGTCGAAACTTGGAGCAAAAGCCTCCTCAAAGTCGGTTTTGCCCGAAAGGCAAGAGTCCCACTCGGACTCCAGGACCAAACGCCACAATCCTTGGCGTCTGGCCCAGACGCCATGGGCCTCGGCGTCTGGCCCAGGGCCAGACGCCAGGGTCTCCGGCGTTTGGCCCCCTGGCCTCCGCAAAACTCCTTTTTGCACCGATCTAAAGCCTCATGGGCTTGACCCCTTGGCCTAACCATATCATCCAATATATGAATCTTTACGTCTCGACTATTTCGAGACTCCTCGTCATGTCCCCGATCTCATCCGGGACTCCGAACTCCTTCGGTTCATCAAAACATGTAAACTCATAATATAACTGTCATCGTAACCTTAAGCGTGCGGACCCTACGGGTTCGAGAACAATGTAGACATGACCGAGACACGTCTCCGGTCAATAACCAATAGCGGGACCTGGATGCCCATATTGGCTCCTACATATTCTACGAAGATCTTTATCGGTCAGACCGCATAACAACATACGATGTTCCCTTTGTCATCGGTATGTTACTTGCCCGAGATTCGATCGTCGGTATCCAATACCTAGTTCAATCTCGTTACTGGCAAGTCTCTTTACTCGTTCCGTAATACATCATCTCACAACTAACATATTAGTTGCAGTGCT
>NW_025270413.1:0-1409 GCF_018294505.1 Triticum aestivum | reverse complement strand
AGGCATGATTTTGATTGTTTTCTCTTCGAATCTTTGGAGTTAAGGACTCTTTAGATGCAATCCAATGGAACACAAGGCTTGTTGCCTATTTACTTGACCTGATGCTTAGTAGCTACGCCAAGGCATTGTATTCATGTGGTCGCTGAATACTGTTGTTTCTGCTGGCTGTCTTAATTATTGTGTGTATTTCTGCCATAGGTTGCAAGGCTTCTTGCAACACGTGGATCAGCAAATTTGATTTACAGCAAGACAGTGACGTCTTATGTTCCTTCTTTTAGGCTACATGCTGAATCTACTACTGAGGTTCCTGCAAAAAAGAATCTACTATTGGAGGTATATATTGTTCAATGGGAATTTCATCGTCTTAGAATATTACAGTGCAGGCAGATAGTTGTTGGGGGTTGCAAGGTTAACTGCTCCATCCATGGACGATGTACTTTGACATCTACAATGGAATCACAAGTTATCACTTTCAACATGCCTTTTTTAAGGCTCTCGGTTATTTCTAATTCTATTGCAACCATAAGCATTTATATTTTTCGGTATACATGAGCTTGCAATTTCTGTTGTAAATCACGATCTTCAAATTATGAGGTCTTACTGATTTATCATGTTTTAAATGTCACCAACACCTATTTGGGAAATGCTTACACCATGGTGCAACCAAGAGATGCCAATTATGTGTTGCATCCGCAGTTATGCATCGGCCTCTCCGGCTATAGTTAGTCTCTCTCTCTCTCTCTCTCTCTCTCTCTCTCTCTCTCTAGCAGAGATTATTATCGCGAGACAAGGACAAGCAGATCTTACGAAGCGCTGAGCCTCGAGAGTAAAAATCCAGGCGATTCCCTTCATGGCCTGCCGGCTCGCCCTCTCCAGGGTACATGTTTACTTTTTTCTTGCGTGTTTTGTTTTAGGCATGATTTTGATTGTTTTCTCTTCGAATCTTTGGAGTTAAGGACTCTTTAGATGCAATCCAATGGAACACAAGGCTTGTTGCCTATTTACTTGACCTGATGCTTAGTAGCTACGCCAAGGCATTGTATTCATGTGGTCGCTGAATACTGTTGTTTCTGCTGGCTGTCTTAATTATTGTGTGTATTTCTGCCATAGGTTGCAAGGCTTCTTGCAACACGTGGATCAGCAAATTTGATTTACAGCAAGACAGTGACGTCTTATGTTCCTTCTTTTAGGCTACATGCTGAATCTACTACTGAGGTTCCTGCAAAAAAGAATCTACTATTGGAGGTATATATTGTTCAATGGGAATTTCATCGTCTTAGAATATTACAGTGCAGGCAGATAGTTGTTGGGGGTTGCAAGGTTAACTGCTCCATCCATGGACGATGTACTTTGACATCTACAATGGAATCACAAGTTATCACTTTCAACATGCCTTTTTTAAGGCTCTC
>NW_025270412.1:0-1409 GCF_018294505.1 Triticum aestivum | reverse complement strand
CAAAGCGATTTCCATGGTTGTCGAATTCCAAGGTGCGCTTACATGTCGGTCATCAACAATCACAGTTTGGGCCGATTCTGGCCCGTTTCTTGGACTATAACTCTATTTTGGGGTCTTGGAGTCATTTCGATGATTGACGAACCCTTGGTGCGTCTACGTTTCGGTGATCAACACTCACATATTCGGCCGATTCTAGTCCGTTTTGTGCACTATCACTCAGCGTTTTGGGGACCTAGAGCAATTTCCACGATCGATGAACCCCGGGGTTCGTTTATGTGTCCGTCGTCAACACTGAGAGTTTTGGCCAATTCTGACGGGTTTCGTGGACTATTACTCGCCGTTTTGGGGTCCCGAAGTGATTTCCATAGTTGTTGAACCCCAAGCTGTCCTTACGTGTTGGTCATCAACACTCGCAGTTTTGGCCGATTCTGGCCCGTTTCATGGACTATTACTCACCGTTTTGGGGTGCCAAAGCGATTTCCATGGTTGTCGAATTCCAAGGTGCGCTTACATGTCGGTCATCAACAATCACAGTTTTGGCCGATTCTGGCCCGTTTCATTGACTATTACTCACCGTTTTGGGGTCCCAAAGCGATTTCCCTGGTTGTCGAATTCCAATGTGCGCTTACATGTCGGTCATCAACAATCACAGTTTGGGCCGATTCTGGCCCGTTTCTTGGACTATAACTCTATTTTGGGGTCTTGGAGTCATTTCGATGATTGACGAACCCTTGGTGCGTTTACGTTTCGGTGATCAACACTCACATATTCGGCCGATTCTAGTCCGTTTTGTGCACTATCACTCAGCGTTTTGGGGACCTAGAGCAATTTCCACGATCGATGAACCCCGGGGTTCGTTTATGTGTCCGTCGTCAACACTGAGAGTTTTGGCCGATTCTGACGGGTTTCGTGGACTATTACTCACCGTTTTGGGGTGCCAAAGCGATTTCCATGGTTGTTGAACCCCAAGCTGTCCTTACGTGTCGGTCATCAACAATCACAGTTTTGGCCGATTCTGGCCCGTTTCATGGACTATTACTCACCGTTTTGGGGTCCCAAAGCGATTTCCATGGTTGTCGAACTCCAAGGTGCGCTTACGTGTCGGTCAACAACAATCACAGTTTGGGCCGATTCTGGCCCGTTTCTTGGACTACTACTCTATTTTGGGGTCTCAGAGTCATTTCCATGATTGACGAACCCCAGGGTGCGTTTACATGTCGGTCATCAACACTCACATATTTGGCCGAATCGTGTCCGTTTCGTGCACTATTACTCAATGTTTTGGAGACCCAGAGGGATTTCCACGATTGATGAACCCCGGGGTGCATTTATGTGTCTGTCGTCAACACTCACAGTTTTGGCCAATTCTGACATGTTTCGTGGACTATTACTCACGGTTTTGGGGTCCC
>NW_025270411.1:0-1409 GCF_018294505.1 Triticum aestivum | reverse complement strand
AATGAGGGATGCTCAACAGGGGAAGATCAAGTTCAACAGAGAGAACGACGCGCTGACAAAAGCCCTCGGGAATCCTGAACACGGAGGACGTGTACGAGGCATGGGGCACATTCCGTGGAAAATAGGGTTCCCCCAGAACGATGACCCGTACGGTTACAGAAGCCGTAAGAGAAAGATGGATCGGGAAGCAGATGTTGTGGCGCGGTTGGCATCGGAAATGGATGTGATGAAGAAAACCATGAGTGTACTAGTAGCCGAAAGAGATGCAGCTCGGGTGCAGCATGAAGATCATCCAGCGGATCTCGGAAGCCAGCAGCGGAGAAGCAGCGTGGCTTCCACGGAGGCCCCACCGGCTGGTGCAGATGCACCGACGATCGAAATTACTGCACCGGAGCCTCTGGTGGTCCAAATTACTGCACCGGAGCCTCTGGTGGTCGAAATTACTTCACCGGAGCCTCCTCGCTACCCCGTGGATGATATAAAGGAGATGAAAGAATGTCATCTGTATTATCCTATCGGGAACATGTCCATGAAGGTAGCCATCGGCAGTGCTTTACCATGTTTACCTGGAGCACTCCACCACAACAACCCCATTCAAGATGGCTATGCTCGTGTCACGGTGGAGGACATAGTCCAAGGGTTTGAGGACCTGGAGATTGACATTGCTACACCTGAAGGGGAGAAAAGACTTGGAGATGTCAAGCGCCATTTCATTCTATGGCAAAAGAAGTTTATCAAGTTTCCAGGCGAGGCGCCAAGGACAACAAGTCCACCCCCCTACGGTGGTGGTGGTGGCGGTGGCGGTGGTGGTGGTGGTAGTGGTGGTGGTGGTGGTGGCGGTTCACCTACACCTCCGTCACGTCAGCCGACGCCGCCCCCCAGTCCACAACGTCCGGCGGGTGATCAGCCGCCGCCCCCCAGTCCTCGTCCGGCGGGTGATCAGACGCCGCCCCCCAATCCACCTCCGGCAAAGAAGCAGAAGCAGTCCTGGATTATTAACCCGGACCCTTATGTACCTAAGACCACAAAGGTACCGGAGCCATCACTGAAGCCTCTCCCCACAAGGCCTTGGGAACGTAGTGCCGAGGAAGTCGACACGGCCGCGGCTGCTGATTTGGAGAAATGGAAGGCGGACTGCAAGAAGAAAAGAGAGCCCGAGCCCAAGCCAGTATTTTCTGATGAGCAAAAGAAGTGGGCTAAGTCATTTTTGAGCACACCGTCCCAAGCCGCGAAGAATCTGCCTAACGACTATGCACGTGAACTTCGCAGGCAGGCACTCATGTTCAAGGAGAACAAAGAGCGGGAGAAGGCCGAAAGTAAAAAAAGCGGGAAACAAGTTGCCCAGCTCGGGGAACAAAGTAAACAATCGATTGCCCCGCTTATAGTGGAAGCCTTCTGTCCGGATGCCC
>NW_025270410.1:0-1409 GCF_018294505.1 Triticum aestivum | reverse complement strand
ATATATATGTTGCTTTTATAAGAATGATCATGATGCCCTCATGTCCGTATTTTATTTTATCGACACCTCTATCTCTAAACATGTGGACATATTTTTCGTTATCGGCTTCTGCTTGAGGACAAGCGAGGTCTCAGCTTGGGGGAGTTGATACGTCCATTTTGCATCATGCTTTTATATCGATATTTATTGCATTATGGGCTGTTATTACACGTTATGTCACAATACTTATGCCTATTCTCTCTTATTTTACAAGGTTTACATGAAGAGGGAGAATGTCCGCAGCTGGAATTCTGGGCTGGAAAAGGAGCAAATATTATAGACCTATTCTGCATAGCTCCAAAAGTCCTGAAACTTCATGGAGGCAGTTTTTGGAATTAATAAAAAATAATGGCGAAAGAATCAACCAGAGGGGGCCACCCACCATCCACGAGGGTGGGGGGCGCGCCCTACCCCCCTGGGCGCGCCCCCTACCTCGTGGGCCCCCTGGCAAGCCTCCGGTGCCCATCTTCTGCTATATGAAGTCTTTCACCCTGGAAAAAAATCAGGAGGAAGCTTTCAGGATGAAACACCGCCGCCATGAGGCGGAACCTTGGCGGAACCAATCTAGGGCTCCGACGGAGCTTTTCTGCCGGGGAAACATCCCTCCGGGAGGGGGAAATCATCACCGTCGATCCTCTCAGCGGGAGGGGATCAATCTCCATCAACATCTTCACCAGCACCAACTCATCTAAAACCCTAGTTCATCTCTTGTATCCAATCTTTGTCCAAAAACCTCAGATTGGTACCTGTGGGTTGCTAGTAGTGTTGATTACTCCTTGTAGTTGATGCTAGTTGGTTTATTCGGTGGGAGATTATATGCTAAGATCCTTTATGTATATTAATATCCCTCTGATTATGAACATGAATATGATTTGTGAGTAGTTATGTTTGTTCTTGAGGACATGGGAGAAGTCTTGCTATAAGTAGTCATGTGAATTTGGTATTCGTTCGATATTTTGATGAGATGTATGTTGTCTTTCCTCTAGTGGTGTTATGTGAACGTCGACTACATGACACTTCACCATTGTTTGGGCCTAGAGGAAGGCATTGGGAAGTAATAAGTAGATGATGGGTTGCTAGAGTGACAGAAGCTTAAACCCTAGTTTATGCGTTGCTTCGTAAGGGGCTGATTTCGATCCATATGTTTCATGCTATGGTTAGGTTTACCTTAATACTTCTTTTGTAGTTGCGGATGCTTGCAATAGGGGTTAATCATAAGGGGGATGCTTGTCCAAGGAAGGGCAGCACCCAAGCACCGGTCCACCCACATATCAAATTATCATAGTAACGAACGCGAATCATATGAGCGTGATGAAAACTAGCTTGACAATAATTCCCATGTGTCCTCGGGAGCGTTTTCCTTCATATAA
>NW_025270409.1:0-1409 GCF_018294505.1 Triticum aestivum | reverse complement strand
TCTATAAGGTAGTTCAAATAATTTTACTCTAGATTTGAACTAGCTCTATAGCCTAGTACAAATATTTTTACACTAGAGTTGAACAAGCTCAATAAGCTAGTTAAAATAATTTTACCCTAGAGTTGAACTAGCTCTATAGCCTACTACAAATAATTTTACACTAGAGTTGAACTAGCTCTATAGCCTAGTACAAATAATTTTACACTAGAGTTGAACTAGCTCTATAAGCTTGTTCAAATAATTTTACACTAGAGTTGAACTTTTTCTATAGCCTAGTACAAATAGTTTTTCACTAGAGTTGAACTAGCTCTATAAGCTAGTTGAAATAATTTTACTCTAGATTTGAACTAGCTCTATAGCCTAGTACAAATAATTTTACACTAGAGTTGAACTAGCTCTATAAGCTAGTTCAAATAATTGTACACTAGAGTTGAAATAGCTCTATAGCCTAGTACAAAAAATTTCACCCTAGAGTTGAACTAGCTCTATACGCTTGTACAAATAATTTTGCACTAGAGTTGAACTAGCTCTATAAGCTAGTTCAAATATTTTTACATTAGAGTTGAACTACCTCTATAGCCTAGTACAAATAATTTTAGACTAGAGCTGAACTATCTCTATAAGCTAGTCCAAATAATTTTACACTAGAGTTGAACAAGCTCAATATATAACCTACTAAAAATATTTTTGCACTAGAGTTGAACTAGCTCCATAGCCTAGTACAAATAATTTTACACTACAGTTGAACAAGCTCAATAAGCTAGTTAAAAAAATTTTACCCTAGAGTTGAACTAGCTCTATAGCCTACTACAAATAATTTTACACTAGAGTTGAACTAGCTCTATAAGCTTGTTCAAATAATTTTACACTAGAGTTGAACAAGCTCTATAGCCTAGTACAAATAATTTTACTCTAGATTTGAACTAGCTCCATAGCCTAGTACAAATAATTTTACCCTAGAGTTGAACTAGCTCTATAAGCTAGTTAAAATAATTTTACACTAGAGTTGAACTAGCTCTATAGCCTAGTACAAAATATTTTACACTAGAGTTGAACAAGCTCTATAAGCTAGTTCAAATATATTTACACAAGAGTTGAACTAGATCTATAGCCTAGTACAAATAATTTTACACTAGAGTTGAACTAGCTCTATAAGCTAGTTCAAATAATTTTACACCAGATTTGAACTAGCTCTATAGCCTAGTACAAAATATTTTACACTAGAGTTGAACAACCTCTATAAGCTAGTTCAAATATATTTACACTAGAGTTGAACTAGCTCTATAGCCTAGTACAAATAATTTTACACTTGAGTTGAACAAGCTCTATAAGCTTGTTCAAATAATTTTACACTAGAGTTGAACTAGCTCTATAGCCTAGTACAAATAATTTTACACTAGAGTTGAACA
>NW_025270408.1:0-1409 GCF_018294505.1 Triticum aestivum | reverse complement strand
AACTGTGACTCGGTCCTACCGAGTTCACTAGTTTAGGTTCCAAAACTGCTTCGGTATCACCGAGTTTGAAAATCGGTAGATCCGAGATGATTTCAGTGGGAAACTAAAACTAAGTTTTTGGATCATTCTTTTTGCAAAGATCTCTTCATTTTGTGATGCTCATCCACTCTACCTCATCTATAAACTATTCACAGGGTCAGCAGTCAGCTTGTTCAACATGTCAGATCAGAGTGACAGCCAGAATGTGTCAGAACAGCAAGTGGTGATGAGTGAGGGCACTAGTCCCTCTAGCTCTTCAGATGATGGCAGCAGAAGTACCCCAAGCAATCTGCCAAAAGCTGCCACTAGACAGAGGAAGAAGAGAACTTCAGATTTTGAAGATGAAGATTATGTGGCAGAGGAAGAGGTCACATCAAAGAGAGTTGAGCCAGCTCAAGGCACAAAGCCAGGACTGAAGATCAAAAGGCCAGCAGGCAGGCAGCCTATGTCAAAGGCTAGAGCTTCAACTGAAAAGCCTGCACCCATAGAGCCAGTTGCTGCTGAAGGCAAGAAGAGGAAGGAAAGGGTCAAGAAGACCGTAGCCAGAGTGCTTGGAAAGGCTTCAATCATGGAAGAAGAGGAAGAAGAAGAGGTAGCTGCATCAGCACCTAAGGCACCCAAGCTAATGGGTGATGCCATAAGATCAGGGGCAGCTGCTTCCAAGGCCAAGCCAGCTTCAAAGCCAAAACCAAAGAGAAATACAAGAAGCATCCCAGCTGCTGAAAAGAACAAGGCCCCAGTGCCTGAAGCTGCAGAAGAAGAGGAAGAGAATGTTCTGAGAAAGCTCAAGCCCAAGATCCCAGACCACAACGATGCTCATCCTGTGGCTGAAGACATGAAGCTCAGGAGAGACTCAGGGCTGAGGAAATGGAGAGAAGCAGATCCGTATGCTTCAAGGAGAAGGACTACTGTGGATTACAGATTTCACACCAAGGAACAGTAGGACTTCTATGAGACAGTTTTGCTTGACAAGAAGCCAATAGTTTGTGACATGAGATGGGTCGACTGGACCTACATGAAGGAAAATGAGGAACACTACCCTGGAGTGTATGACAGCTTTAGTGCGTGTGGAGTTGCAGACTTTGTTGGGCAGAAGCTCACAAAGTGGAACGAGGAGCTAATCATGCAGTTCTACTCCACAACACACTTTTACCCAGATGGAAAGATCACATGGATGTCAGAGGGTACGAGGTACCAATCTACTGTTGCTGAGTGGGCACATCTCATCAATGCCCCAGAGGAGCATGAGGATGACTTGGATATCTATGCCAAGAAGAAGATGGATCATAACTCAATGTCCAATATGTACAAGGAAATTCCCAATGAAGCTCTTGATACTTTCAAGTTTGGGTCTGTGCATTATCTTCTGT
>NW_025270407.1:0-1409 GCF_018294505.1 Triticum aestivum | reverse complement strand
AGTTTGGGCGCAAATCCATCGTTTACCTGACAACTTTTTGATCGAGCCTGCAGTCAGGGGGATGGCATCGCGAATTGGCGAGGTGGAAGAAGTGCAGCTCAAGCTACCGGCAGGTTTCTTTGGTGAATTTGTCCGGGTGAGGGTGAAAATCGATATCAACGCAAAAATTAAGAGGTTTGTCACTGGAAAGAAGGGGGATGAACGAGTTAGATATCAAGTAAAATACGAGAAATTACCTGTCTTTTGCTTTAACTGTGGTGAATGCGGGCATTGGCACGAGGAGTGTGGTGATGGTGTTCATGATGAGACAAAGTTTGAGTGGGGTGAATTTGTTCTGGCTGACAATATTCGCTTCAGGCAACCTGGCAGAGGTGGTTTTGGTAACCAGAGGGGACGAGGCGGCCCAAGGAATGCAGGAGGAAGAGGTAGGGGGCGAGAGCAGTATAACCCCAATAAAGTTGGCGCTTCAATGCATATCAGAATGAACCTCGCAGGGAGGCGGGGAGGCAGGATGAAGGAGAGGACAATGCAATGACCACAGAAGTATCGGGGCCAAGCGAGCCCAAGGGTATGATCGAGGAACCGACTGCTGCAACGCTGGGGGTAGTGGTGGCAAGTAACAAGAGGCAATCTTCGGACAAGAACCATCCAGAGACAGTTCAGTCGAGCGATGATGGAGAAGGGGACGTGGTCCCAGTGAGCTCTACAGCTCTTGTAATCTCTGGAAAGCCGGACGGTGTTCCACCGATGCCGCCTGTATATGTGTCTCCAAGGAAAGAGGTGAAGCGACGGAAGAAAGATGTTGGCAATAAAGGAGCCCTGTTTAAGGAGCTGTCTGATGCAGGGACACCGAGTATGGTGACAGATGGAGTGGAACGTGGCAAGGACCAGTATGATGGATCGGCGGGCTCCTCCGAGGAGTGCCGCCGGACGCAATGAGTTCATTTTGTTGGAACTGTCGCGGCGCGGGTAAAGCCGCGACAGTTCGTGAGCTTCGCGACTTTGCAAAGAAATTTACCCCTACCGTGTTGTGTATTGTTGAAACTCAAGTAAAGGGTGCACGTGTAGAAGCTTTAGCTAACACTTTGGGCTATGATAATGCCTATGCGATAGATAGTCAAGGAAGAAGTGGAGGAATAGGGATTTTTTGGAATAATACAATAAATGTTGAGATCTTGGGTGATTCTGTTTATCATATTGATGCAAAGGTGGTAGAGGAAGGGAAAGACCCATGGAGGTTGACATGCGTGTATGGCGAGGCCCAGACACAACTGAGACACCAAACATGGGATCTCCTAAAGGGGTTGGCGTCTTTTAGCAACCTCCCTTGGCTGTGTTTGGGCGATTTTAACGAAGTTTTACGTCCGGATGAACATGAGGGAGCTGCTAATCGGAGTAATGCACAAATA
>NW_025270406.1:0-1409 GCF_018294505.1 Triticum aestivum | reverse complement strand
GGAGGACGGCGGCGGCTGGGTGGTTGGGGATCCAGAGATTGAGACGGAGTGGCGGCTGTGGGGCGAGAGGGGGAGAGTGGATCGGGGGAGAGGAGTGGATCGGGGAAGTTAGGGTTTGGGTGAGAGGGTGAGGGGGTGAGGGCTGCTGTTGGATCCAGAAGCATCCAACGGTGGTTGAGGCATGATCCGCGTGATATGCCTATGGACCAATCAGAGCGCACCAAACAAGTTGCCAATTTTTTGACCATATAAATTGGTCATGATTGATTACATACAAATTTTTCATTTCATTTTTCAATGCTCAAAATGAGTTTTTTTTGTGAAAGACCTATCAAATATTTGTTCAAATGATGCCATATTTTTCACAAGTTTACATCTTAGATTGGCAAACAACATTGACAAAGGGAGTTTTTATTTCTTTTGCATGAAACAACAATTTTCCATTTTTTTAGTGCTCAAAATAAGTTTTTTTGTGAAGAACCTACCAAATATTTTTTGTAAAATTTTACCAAATAAATTTTCTCAAATACTAGGCCATATTTAATGCACAATTGACCAAATGGTTAGGTGTCAAAAGTTTTGATCCACCTCTGGTGAAAAAGACAAATTCCCGCCGATTCAGTTGGAAGCGGGTCAAATTTGAACTGCAGCTGCCTCATAGTTTGCTATTTATTTTTTCCAAAAATCATTTCTAGGTACGTAAGTATCTATTTAATCAGAGAAACATCAAAAGTTTTCCAAGATTCAACCACTAGCTAGGAACGGTCATTCCCGCCGTTTTGACCGCATTTTGAAACGGGCATAAAAAAATCAAAAAAATCAAAAAATTGGGAAACCTTCGCATTGTGTCATCATATGCGGCCAAGTTCCCAGGAAAAATAATAAACTTGTAATACGGTAATTATTTTAAAAAAGTGTTCTCAGAAATGAGCTATCAAGTGTGAAGATTCATGGATTTCAAGCCAAATGATCAATCTTATGGCCACATCCATGGCATAGTTTGTTCAAATGATCTCATATTGTGCACAAGAGTGCATATTGGAATGGCAAACAATGTTGTCTAAGGAAGTTTTCATTTTCGTTGGACGAAAAAACCATTTTCCATTTTTCGAGTGCCCGAAAGGAGGTTTTTTTGTGAAGGAACTACCAAATAATTGTTGCAAAATTGGACCAAATAATTTTTATAAAATACTAGGCCATATTTAATGCACAATTGACAAAATGGTTGGGTGCAAAAAGTTTTGATCCACCTCTCGTGAAAAAGACAAATTTCCGCCGATTGAGCTGGAAGCGGGTCAAATTTGAACTCCAGCTGCCTCATAGTTTGATATTTATTTTTTTTCCAAAAATCATTTATAGTTACATAAGGACCTATTTAATCAGAGAAACACCAAAAAAAATCCAAGATT
>NW_025270405.1:0-1409 GCF_018294505.1 Triticum aestivum | reverse complement strand
AAGGACCCCAAAATGGTAAGTAATAATCAAAGAAACGGTCCAGAATTGGCCAAAACTACGAGTGTTGATGACCGACACGTAAACGCACCCCAGGGTTCATTAATCATGGAAATCACTCCGGAACCCCAAAATAGTAAGTAATAGTCCATGAAATGGGCCAGAATAGGCCAAAACTGCCAGTGTTGATGACCGACACGTAAGCGGACCTTGGGGTTCAATAACTATGAAAATCGCTTCGGGACCCCAAAACGGTAAGTAATAATCAAAGAAACGGACCAGAATTGGCCAAAACTACGAGTGTTGGTGACCGACACGTAAACGCACCCCAGGGTTCATTAATCGACGAAATCATTCCGGGACCCCAAAAGAGTGAGTAATAATCCATGAAAGGGGCCAGAATCAGCCAAAACTGCCAGTGTTGATGACCACACGTAAACGAACCCAAGTGTTCATTAATCGTGGAAATCACTCCCAGACACCAAAGTAGTGAGTAATAGTCCATGAAACACGCCAAAATCGGCAAAAACTGCCAGTGTTGATGATCGACACTTAAGCGCACCTTCGGATTCAATAACTATGGAAATCGCTTCGGGACCCCAAAATGGTGAGTAATAATCCAAGAAACGGGCCAGAATTGGCCAAAACTGCGAGTGTTGATGACCGACACATAAACGCACCACAGTGTTAATTAATCGTGGAAATCACTCCGGGACCCCAAAATAGTGAGTAATAGTCCATGAAACGGGCCAGAATCGGCAAAAATTGCCAGTGTTGATGACCGACATGTAAGTGCACCTTGGGGTTCAATAACTGTGGAAATTGCTTCGGGACCCAAAACAGTGAGTAATAGTCCATGAAACGACCAGAATCGGCCAAAACTGCGAGGGTTGATGACCGACACGTAAACGCACCCCAGGGTTCATTAATCGTGGAAATCACTCAGGAACCCCAAAACAGTGAGTAATAGTACATGAAACGGGCCAGAATCAGCCAAAACTGCCAGTGTTGATGACCGAAACATAAGTGCACCTTCGGGTTCAATAACTATGGAAATCGCTTCGGGACCCTAAAATGGTGAGTAATAATCCAAGAAACGGGCCAGAATTCGCCAAAACTGCGAGTGTTGATGACCGACACATAAACGAATCCCAGTGTTCATTAATCGTGGAAATCACTCCGGGACCCCAAAACAGTGAGTAATAGTCCATGAAATGGGCCAGAGTCGGCCAAAATTGCCAGTGTTGATGACCGACACGTAAGTGCACCTTGGGGTTCAATAACTATGGAAATCGCTCTGGGACCCCAAAACGGTGAGTAATAGTCCATGAAACGGGCCAGAATCGGCCAAAACTGCCAGTGTTGATGACCGACACATAAGCGCACCTTGAAGTTCAATAACTATGGAAATC
>NW_025270404.1:0-1409 GCF_018294505.1 Triticum aestivum | reverse complement strand
GCTGGACATGATCGGTCCTTTGAGAACAGGACGAAGTGGCTTCACGCATGTACTGGTGGCAGTCGACAAGTTCACCAAGTGGATCGAGGCTAAACCAATCAAGAGCCTTGACACCGGTACTGCTGTTAGCTTCATCAGGGAACTAATATTCAGATATGGAGTCCCGCACAGCATCATAACGGATAATGGGTCGAACTTTGACTCAGAGGAATTCAGAGCTTTCTGCAACTCCCAGGGCACACGGGTCGACTACGCATCAGTCGCCCATCCGCAGTCGAATGGACAAGCAGAGCGAGCTAATGGACTGATTCTCAAGGGACTGAAGCCGCGACTGATGCGTGATCTCAAACACGCGGCTGGAGCTTGGGTCGACGAACTTCCATCTGTACTCTGGGGACTGCGGACCACGCCCAACCGGTCGACCGGAAGAACTCCATTCTTCTTGGTCTATGGAGCCGAAGCAGTCTTGCCGAGTGATCTTCTCCACAATGCTCCTCGAGTCGAAATCTACAACGAAGCAGAAGCTGAACAAGCGCGGCAGGACGCAGTCGACCTTTTAGAGGAAGAAAGGTAGATGGCTCTGATCCGGTCGACCATCTACCAACAAGATCTGCGCCGTTTCCACGCCCGAAATGTGAGAGGTCGAGCCTTCCAGGAAGGGGATTTGGTTCTCCGAGTGGATCAGCACAAACCACACAAGCTTGCTCCTTCTTGGGAAGGTCCCTTCATCGTCACCAAGGTTCTCCACAACGGGGCGTACCGTCTTTACAATGTCGAGCATAATATCGACGAGCCCCGAGCTTGGAACGCGGAGCTACTCCGCCCATTTTACACTTAAGTTTTATCACTCGGATGAGTTGCAATAAAGTACTTCTGTAGTTCATGGGTTTGGAAATAATAGTGTCATCACTTTTTATTTTTGTCCACATAAAAACTCCCCCTCAGTGGGTGACTTAGCCGCGAATCCGTTTCGCCTAAGTTTGTAAAAATCCTACCGAGTGGTGAGCCAGACTCTCACTCGGAGGCTTAGCTGCGAATCCGTTTCGCCTAAGTTTATCAAAATCCTACCGAGTGGTAAGCCAGCCTTCCACTCGGAGGCTTAGCTGCAGTCCAAGGACTCGCCTAAGTTTATCAAAATCCTACCAAGTGGTAAGCCAGCCTTCCACTCGGGGGCTTAGCTGCAGTCCAAGCACTCGCCTAAGTTGTGAAAATCCTACCGAGTGGTAAGCCAGCCTTCCACTCGGAGGCTTAGCTGCAGCCTCGTGCTCGCCTAAGTTATAAAAATCTTACCGAGTGGAGAGCAACCCTCCCACTCGGGAGCTTAGCTGCAGCCCTGCGCTCGCCTAAGTTACAAAAATCCTACCGAGTGAAGAGCGACCCTCTCACTCGGAGGCTTAGCTGCAGTCCAA
>NW_025270403.1:0-1409 GCF_018294505.1 Triticum aestivum | reverse complement strand
TTCTCGGTGGAGGCGACGGAGCCCTCGTTCTCAACGGCGGCGGAGCCTTCGTCCTCAGAAAATGGTGAGTGAGAACCCTAGTCCCCCTCCCGTTCCTCTCTCGCCCCCGTAGATCTCAGCTCGTTTCCTCTGTTTTCACTTGTTGAATCGATAGGTTGTGAGGGGAGACCGTGGGCATACTGAGATGGAGCCGCCAGATTCAACTTCGAATAGGTAATGCGCCTCTCTCTGATCCAATTTTGCATGCAATTAGGGACTGGTCTGCTCTTTCTCACGGGCTCACACTGTCTGGCACTGACAGAGGGGATGCTGCCGCTCGGACCTTCGAATTGACGGCCAATTTCTTTCCATGGAAGGCAAAATTAGTTGATGGTAGCATTCAAAACATTAAGAGAGACACAATTGTTAAATGAGAGGTTGAGTTTACAGAGATTGATCCACAAGTTCTACAAAACATGGGAGAGAAGGCAGTGAAGAAATGGGTGGAAAAAATTGGGGAGAATGCTGTTTGGGGTCCAGAGCAAGAAGTATCACTGTTGCAGTTTGATGATTCGAAAGTAGAGTATGTGAGAATAGAATATGGTGAACAGATTGTTGATGAAATCGATCGGCAAAACGGCTGGACAAGCATATGAGCTAATTTTTTGCTGAGCTAGTTGATCTGAATATTTTTTTTCGAAGGTTGGATATGTGCCATCACAATTGGCTGCGCAGATGGTAGATGATGATTGGGCTACACAGAGGCCATTGATTCCCAAGTGTACTGAACTTACATTAATAGCCGAAGAGGGACATGTGACTGGAACTGAAACTGAAACTGCAGCAACTATTGATTGGAATGTCGTTGAATTAGATGAGCCTACTGATTTGGTCATTGCACCAATGCCTGACATTGAGATGGCCAAACTTTTTGGCATTCCAGTCGATGACAGAGATAAGCGGGAGAGGGGCGAATCTAGTTTGCCTGCTAATGCTGATGAAGATGTAGATGGACAATTGATGGAACAAGCTGCAGATGAAGTAGATGATGCACATGATGATGAGCTGGTGCATGTGTATGACAAAGAAAACCCTGTCATTGAAGTAGGCAAGTTGTTCCCAAGCATGAAGGAGTTTAGGATGTGTTTCAAGACTTATGTAGTGAAACATGAGTTTGATGCCAAGACTGTTTGGACTGATAGAAATAAGTTTTATGCGAGGTGCAGAGGATTTGATGGTAGTGTCAAGCCTTGCAAGTGGTACATATCTGCTAGACTGCAACCTAATGGAAGTACTGTCAGGGTTAACCAAATCCCCGATCAACATACTTGTATTACAAGTTCACAGAGAGTCTTGATGACCCACAAGTGTAAGGGATCTATCGTAGTCCTTTCGATAAGTAAGAGTGTCGAACCCAATGAGGAGCAGAA